>NW_026533210.1:930000-950000 GCF_028296485.1 Oppia nitens
TTTACATTTTTACTGTTTTAGGACTATATAATAAATAATTGAATAATTAAATGTCAAACACCAATGATTAATATATATATATATATATATATGGAAAATTATTTTATTGTTATTAGTTTAATATTATTATAAATATGTATATTAATAGTCACCAATCACTAATTTAGTAAATTTTAAAAACTTTTAACTAAAATAAAATTAACTAAAAAAACCTAAAAAATAATTAAACATTAAACACACATTTTTTGAGTAAATATAAAATTTAATAATAATAATAAACACATTTATATAAATATAAATTTATATATAACTATTAGGGGTTTATTTTTGGTTAATTATAATATTTACAACTATAGTATAATTATTATTTTATTAGTAAATAAATATTAGTATATTATATATATTTATATATAAATAAAAACTTTACCGATACGTCTGGTAGTGGACGACAATCGCCGTATATTCCTGACCAGTGGCCTATGATTGCCGTTAACACGTTGATAGAGACCGCAAGCGTTGCATAGAAAGTGGCCGGGACCGTATCGGCGCCATAAACTACCGGTGCCATTGCAATAACAATAAATAGGAAAACAAAATCAAAATAATAATAATAATAATAATAATAGTTTAATACAGAAAAACAAAATTTAAAAATTATTAAAAAATTTGTTTAATTAAGTTATTATTAATTAAATATTATTAAACAAACAAAAAACAAATTTTAAAATATCAATAAATTAATAATTTAATAAATATGTTTATTATTATTATTATTATTATTATTATTTGATAATAATGTTATTGATATTTTATTATTATTATTATTATTATTATTATTATTATTATTATTTATTTTTGTTTATTAATTTATATGCATTTAAAAAAATTATATTATATTATTATATTTTTTTTATTAGTTTATTAGTGAATTCATTTAAATGTATTTAAATAATTTAAAAAAAACTAATGAATAATTATCTCTTATTTTTTTGTTTTGTTGTTTTTTGCTAATGAATTATAATTTATTAGTATTACTATTATTATTATTATTTAGTATTTTTTATATTTGTTAGTATTTAACTTAATTTAAATATAATTTGACTTTGAAAATTGCATTTATAATCGATTAAACAAAAAACTAATAATAATTTTCAATAATATTTTCAGATTAATTTAATTTTTATTTAGTTTTTTTTATTAATAAAATATATTAATTAACAGGCATATGACTACTGTATATAATTTTTTTTAAAAAAATAATAATAATAAATACAATATCAATAAAAAATAATATGCAAATTAATCTAAATTACTATACATAAGGCGTAAATGTGTGATTTTATTGCATATTTTTGTTTGTTTGTTTGAAAATATTAATAAATTTTTATCTATGTATTAATATATTTTTTAAATAATAAATTTGACATTTGAAATGTTTGTTTAAATTTTTAATTAATTTATTAAATAAAATAATACTACTATTACTACTAGCAGTGAAAATTTTAATGTAAACTATCATAAAATAATATTAATTAATATTTTTAATATATAAAAAAAAATTTTATGCTAATAATTTTATTGAACAGTCAGATAAATACTATTTAAAATTTTTTTTTTTTAAAGTTTTTAAATATAATTTAATAATAATAATAATATAAATATATTATAATATATTTTAATACATACGGCGTTGAATTAGTGCCACAATTGGCGCACTCTCTCGAATCGTTACAATTGTCTAAATTTGTATCCATTGGTAATAATAATAATAATATTTAAATATATATATAAATTATATATATATATATAATTTTTTTTCAATTTAACTATTTTGTTGTTGTTGTTGTTGTTGTATAAACACTTTAGTATATTATAGTATAATATTATTTATATAGAAGTTATTATTATTTAACTAATAGTTAATTAACTTTTTTTTTGATTATTAACATTATTGATAAAATTTTGATGCATAAAATTTATATGACAATTATATAATTTTTTTTTTGTAAATCACATGATATAGATTGACACACATGTATATCACAAATTTATTATTTTAATTAATTAATAATCATAATTTAAACCGTATTAAAATTTATAAAATAGTTAAAAAAAATAAACACATTTCTATAATTAAAACACTATTGAATAATAAAACAATATAAAAATTTTCATATAAAAAATATATAATACTTTTTAATTTATAAAAATATCACTAATTTTTTCAATAATAACACTTTGTATATATATATATATATGTTGAGTATTTTTTCAACAACAAACAAATTGTAGATATATTTAATTAACATTTAAATTAAAACTCTTAAAGTTAATATATATATATATATATATTATGTATATATATTATATATATTTATAAATTATCATAAAAGTTAATTTTCACAGAGAGATAGAGTATATATATATATATATATATATATATATATATATATATAGTAATCATATCCAACATCCGGTATCACATAAAAAATTATTATTATTATTATTTTGCAAAATATATTAAATACATATTACTTGTATACATACTTTAAAAAAAACAAAATGTGTTAAACTTTGTTTAAAAAAATTACACATAATTTTTTATTTTTTTAAATTTATGTCTCTCTCTCTCTCTCTCTCTCTCTTTCTCTCTCACATATCACTGGTTGTATATATAAAAAATAGTATTATTATTATTAATATTTTTTGTCATTATTATTATTACTACAATATACTATATATGTATATATATACGTTAATATAACTAAGCACAGGTATGTTGTTGTGTCGTCGTCTATATTATAGTAAAACATATGATATAAGAGAGAGAGAGACCCGAGAGGGTTGGTTGAGTTGGTTGGTTGATAACTCTGCACACAATTATAGTTCATTTATTATATAACAATTAACTTTTAAAAAAGTAGTATTACTTTAGTTATAGTAATAATAATAATAATAATAATAATTTTTTTAAAAAAACTAAAGACAACGACAGATAAAACCGTATAATAAATCCATTTGTCATTTGTTTCACTTGTTTAAGCTTTTTATGTTTTTAAAAAAAAGGATGACTACTCTCTCTCTTTCTCTCTCTCTCTCTCTCTCTCTCTCTCTTTCACTCACTTACTCACAAAATAATAGCACTGTTTGTACAAACATTTATTATTTAAAAATAAAAAACAGATACAATCAGATCTTTCAGCTACCGGTGCCATCGTATATAATAACAGGAGAGACCATCTGTTTTTAATTTTTTTATGAATGTATGGATGGATTAGCAATGATTAGCCATATTGTTGTTGTTGTTATCACTTTCAATGATAATATATATATATATATATATATATATATATCTATATATATGTGTAAAATATTATTAATAAGTTTTGCTAGTTAGACACAAGTTTTTTGATGTAAATTTTAGCTTTTAGTTTAGTTGACAATTGTTTTGTATTTAATATTAAACAAACATTTTGTTGAAGTTGTTGTTGTTGTAGTGGTGGTGACTATCAAAACCATAAAATTGATGTATTTTTCAATTATTATTATTATTATTATTATTAGTTGTTAATAGGGATGTCCATCAACATAACTGAAGTGATAAAAAATACATATAATAAAAACTATTAGTTATGTTTTGTTAAAAGTTTTGTATTAAAAAAATACTAAAAAAAATAGTAATAATAATCTATTAAATTATTGTTTATTTCTTATTAAAAAATAAAATGTGAGTGTATGTGTGTGACCACAATAATTAGTAATACATTTATATTAATGATAATAATAATAATAGCAATAATGTATATCAAATAAACATACAAAACAAAAAAAATAGTAATCACATCATCAATCATATAGAGATTATACACTTTTGTTTGTAAAACTATGTGTTAAAAGTCACTGAATATATTCACGCCATTATATATATATATCATATATTATATCATAGTTACATAATATAGTAAATAAAATTAAATAAAAATTTGTTTTTACATTATATACACTTATATATATACTAAGGTTTACTTTAGTAATTTTGTTAACAAAATTATATATATAAAAAAAACTATGTATTAATTTTACACACATTTTTTTAAGTAATAGTAGTTAAAATAATAATAATGATATCTTAATATACAGTATATATATAAATGTCTATAAAAACAAACAATACTAATAGTGTTGACAGTTATGAAACATCACATTTAGCATAGATATGATATGATAGCAGATTAGCTGTAAAAGATAAAGGCGCGCACCGGGAGGTCATAAGGTATTAAAAAAAACATGAGTTATCTGTACGGTTGACACCAAGCATTGAATAAACAGTAAAATAATAATAATAATATTTCATTATTATTATTATTATTATAGACAAATGTTTATATAACTGTATTGTTTGCTAAGTGAGAGAGAGAGAGAGAGAGAGAGAGAGAGAGAGAGAGAGAAAGAGAAAGAGAAAGAGAAAGAGAAAGAGAGATATGTGTGTAAACTATCACTAAAACGTTTCATTTATTATAATAACAAAAAATATAAAACAGTTGGATAATGGAAAGGTATGTTTGCACACACACACACACACACACACACACACACACACACACACACACACACACACACACACACACACACACACACACATTAATATATTAGCAAATTAAACATTATACTGTAGATATAGACTACTATATATATACAGTATATATATAATGACCAAACATACTATAGATGGGTATATCCTGAATATATATATGTATATATATATATATATATATATATAAATTTCACTGAATATTATTAACACGTATTAACACTTAACAAGTAATATACACTAAATTATAATTTACTTTATATATGTATTATTAATATATTTATATAACATTATATATATATATAAAGTGGAAAGTTTTATTTTCGGTAAAAAACATTATTATTATTATTAAAGTATATATATAAACTTTTTTGCAGTGCAGACAAACAAATTATTATTTAACAAAAAAAATATATATATATAAATAAATATTATTATTTTTTTAACAAACCATTTACCGGTGCAAACTGTTGTGACTGACTGACTAACCAAACTGATTATGGCTTTCAAAAAAAAACTTTCAAAGTAAAAGCCAAACACATTTTAAACTAAATTAAACTAAAGTTTTTTTTATAAATATGTTTTTTCCCTTTAAAAAACATACACTAACTAAATGTTGAACAGTCAGTCAGCCTCTATCTCTCTCTCTCTCGGCACCGGTATTTGAGTTTTCATTGAATGACTGTAACTCTCTCTCATACACACTCACACACTATACACATAGAGAAGCTATAACATGAAAAACCACTGTACTTGTAGTGTATATTATAATTTATATATACTGTATATACAGTATATATATACATGTATTTCATGGGACAGTACCTATTCATGAGTTTTTGTTGTTGTTTTGAAAATAAAAATCAAACAATATTACAGGTAATGATACTATAATATAGTTATATATATTTTTTAATATAACTAACAAATATAATATTCATACATTAGATACATACATAATTTTTTTTTTAAAAAAACATTGTCAAACAATTATTTTATGAATATTGTTTTATTTTAAAAAAAAAATTATATAAAAATTTTGTTGTTGTTGTTATAATACTGTAATTTTTTTATTTAGTTATTTTAAACTATTAATTGTAAAACATGTTTAAACTGTTAATTAGGCAATAGTTTTGTTGTTGTTGAGTACGCTTTAGTTATTTTTATGCAATAATCAACAAATATTTTTCAAATATATATATATATATATATAAAATAAGGATTGATTAAAAAAAACTTGTATTTATTTTTAATTTATACTGTATATTAAATCTATATTAAAAAAAGTGAGTGAATTAGAGAGAGAGAGAGAGAGAGAGAGAGAGAGAGAGAGAGTTATATTTTTATAAAATTAGTTTAATTACTTATTTTCTCCATAATATAAACTTAATACAGTTATTTAGTTAGTAAAAAAATTAATATCGCTTTTTAAAATGTTTAAAAATATACTACCAATGATTTAGTTTATATATATATATAAATACAAATATATACAATATAGTAGTTGCAATTGAGGTTAGTTATCATATATTTACTACTGAATATACAATATATATATATATATATATATTTAAGTACTATTAGTGATCGTAAATCATTACGATTTAGAAAAAAAAATATTTTAAATAAATATATATATATATGTAATGTATAAATGTATATAAAATATATATATAGTATATAATACTATAAATTATATATATATATATAAATTTAATGTTTCAATAAATTCATAGTAATTCAGTATAAATACAATAAAAACTTATACATATATAGATAAATACTGTATTTAATGTATAAATTTTTTTTTATAAATATATTATTTACATTTCCACAAACCCACACAAAAATTTATTTAAGTTTTAAAACTTTTATATATATATTTCAATTTAATAATAATAAAATCAATAAAACTAAGATAATAAATTGCATAATTAAAAAAAATATTGTATTTTTAATAATAGTTTCTAATAAAATGTTAATTAAATTCAAATATAATATTTGTTTTATTTGTATATTTATAACTAAGTTATCATTATATTAAAAAAACTAATAATATTAATAAATCAATTGGTTTTTAAATAATGATTAACCATTTGAATTGATTTGATTTGTAATAATTGTAATATCATATTAATAAACAAAAACAAAAATTTGCAATTTTATATAATAAATTATATTTTTATAAAAAAAACAAGTTTTAAATAATCATTAAGTTAGCTAGATTATATACACTCTATTAATATAACTTATTTTTTTTAACAGTAATATTAAATTAATTAATTGTAAATTTAGCAAAAAAAAATATATATATATATAGTAATTAATATACATTTAAATATAATACAGTATATAAGTTATATCTATGTTAGTAATTATATAGTTACTCTACTATACTACTGTTAATATTATATTAATTATTATAATATAATGATATATATATTATAGATAATATTTTAGTTACACAAATAAACAAACAAAAAAAACATTACAATCTTATCAATATATATATATAAATATACTAACTGTTTGTCTAATCTTAACGATGATTATTTGATAGACTCTATAAACTATATATAATTTATATATACAGTAGTATACAAAATATAATATAATGTAATATAATATAACTACTATTATATGTTATCTAATTTGATAACTTATCAACACTTAACAAAAAAAAACAAATCAACAAAATCAATAGATAATATACACTGTATATAATACTGTATATTTATATATGTTTTCAATAATAATAATAATACTGTAACAGTATATTTATATCCCACTTATATACAGTATAAATGATGACATCAAACAAAAATTTGACGACAAGTAGATTCATTGATAGATAAACTTTATTTTTAATATATATATATATAATATTATATCAATTATATCAATAGTTTAGATATCCTAGAAATCAATTAAAGCAAACAAACAAAAATGTGTTCATTAATTGGACACAAAAATATATATATATATATATATTGAAATTTATTAGTATTACAGTAGATATATATATATAGATACTAATCAATAGCACTTACTGTACACTAATATAGTAATAGCAATAATAATAATGTGAAATCTAACAAACAATTATATTATTTATTTTTTTCAATACTTTACTTATATATATAATATATATTATATTACCAATGATTTTGTTAGACACCTATTATTATACAGATTGTTAACATATACAGTATATTACTATTAGATTGATTAGTAATGATTATAAATACAGTATTAATTTGACTTATTATAAGTTTTTTTTTTAATTTTAATTTAAATAATTATTTTTTAAGTTATGTCATTGAATTTACAATAGTATAATACTGTATAATAATAATCTATATAATGAATCAGTTTTTTAGTTTATCAATATAGAAATCGTCTAATAAAATAATAAGATAATAATAATAATAATAAAATACTGTATTATGTAATATATTTACTGTACTCTATTAATTAAATGTTTGATATAAATATTTAAAATAATATATATAATATATATATATTATTAAAATTATAATTTAAATTTATGTTAAGAGTACACACACACACACACACACACACACACACACACACAGTTAGATAGAGATAATTATAAAAATTAATATCAAATGATATTATCATCGATATATATATATATATATATATATAGATTAAATATTAACATATATTTTGAATATATTATCATTAATATCATTAAGTTAAATAAGTTGATAAAATAATTATTTTTATTATTTATTTGTTCAATATAGATTGAATAATTTTATAATTAAGAAAAAAAATAATTATATATATAAGTTATAAAACTTACATTAACTTTATTTTTTATTAATTAATTTATAATTAATGCCATTTTATTATAAAAATAATTAATAAAATATTTCACAATAAGTTAATATATATATATATAACTGTATATGTATATACTATTAAACATGCAAACAATATTTAAGTTTAAGATAACATTATAAAAATTGCTACTAATATTTTAGTTGAAATAAATAAAAATTATTATTTCACACGTAAACTAATAAAAACTAAATTAAATTTATTATACATTTAGCAAAAATTAGCAAAATAACAATTTATATGTATATATATATAATTGTTATTTTTATAAAATGTAAATTATATTATATAAAGATTATATTTTCTTAAATTTAATAATTAATATAACTGTGAATACAAATTGAATTATACAATAGATTAAAATAATATAAACTGATTGATTGAATTTAAACTGCAATATCTAGTACTGTATAAACTATTTTTATTTAAAATAAATATATATATAGTTTGAATTTGAATAAAAATATTAAAATATGTAAATATTAGTTTTTATAAAATATATTATGATTTTCAATAACAAATAAATTATTGCTTAATAGTGTCAATAATTTTTATGATTTAATATATAGCTATAAAAAAATGTTTTATAAATATAAATACTGTATATAAATAAGTATATATTAATATATATAAAAAATAACCTAGTCAAATAAAAAATTTAAACAATTATAATAATAATATTATTATTATTATTATATTAATAGTATATTACCCATAAATAATCAAATAGTTTAAGTGCAAGTTATATGATATAATGTTTTATATATTATACATATTAACAGTTTTTTTTCTATATTAGATTTCAACAACAAAAAAAAATAAAAAACAATAACATTATGTGCGGTCTTTAAACAATTGATATAATATTTTAATATATATATATATTATACTAAATAATAATAATAATAATAATAGTCTATAATTATATATCAATTACTTGAGTCTAATAATAATAATAATAATAATAATAATCACACTAACATTTTCAATTACTAAACAATTTAGTTTTACGCATCATTTAAATACTAATAATAATTATTAAAAACTATTTACATATAAACAATATATCCAGTATATATAAATAAGCATGATAAATTTTTATATAAAAGTATTATTAAAATACAATACAATTATAATCATATTGTATTAATATTTGTATTAAATTTATTATTGGTTATAGAATTATGTAATTTAAAAATTTAATATTATTTTTAATCAATAATTTTATTATTATAATAATTATTATTGTTTTTGTATTGTGATAATTGTTTTTAAAAACTTTTTTGTTGTTTTATATTATTTTTTTGTTGCTATTTATTTTTGCGCCTCATTTAGCTATACTATAGTTTTTTTAAATACTTTATTATATGGTTAGACGGCTATTAAGTAGTCTCTTATTTTCAATTAAAAATTTAATTATTAAATTATAAACAGATTTCAAACTTCAAGTCATATAATAATAAATAATTTTCTTTCTCTCTCTCTCTGATAATAATTAGTAAGTATTTAAATAATTCAATAATAATTATTATATATATATCATAGGTATAATATCTTTTAAGTTTATACTTTATATATAACTTAATACATACTTTGTATATACTTGTATATATTCACTACATTTAAATGAAAATCACATATCATTTAAAAATTATAAATAAAACTATACTTTTCCGGTAATATGTTTGCACACACACTATATATATATATATATATAATATTTAATGTATACTATGAATACAGTATTAAAAATGTTATTAATATATATATATATATGAGAATAAAAATATAAATGGATTTTTTTAAAGATAAATATATAATTTGTGTGAAGTGTTTATTTTAAACAAAAATTAAATATATAATAGATATTATAATGTATCACTTATCTCATATAATATTTATTTATTTTTTGATATAATTTGTTGTAATACTAGTTGTGATTAGACATTGTCTACAACCTTAAAGTAATAATAATAATATTATTATTAATATTTTTTTTAACTAATGCATTGCAAAACACTTTTAAAAAAACAGTGATAATAATAATAATAATAATAATAATAAATGTATGACTATTGAAAAATTGTAAATATTTATTTTTAGCCTATTATACAAATTGATATATATATAATATTTTTATAAGTTATAGTAAATTAAAAATTTCTCTCTATTGAAAAATATGCAAATTTAAGTTATATATATATATATATATATATTTAATGGAAAAAAGCTATAAAATGTAATGGCTTAATTTAAATAATGTATATATATATATATATATATATATATGTTTTAATATGATAAAAACATATATATTTGTTTTGTCACTACTACTAATATTATTTAATATTTTAATGGATATAAACTTTAATATATCTAAACAAAATGTTTTAATATAAAATGTTTTTTTTATATAAATTATACACTTGTTTTAAAACTTGTTGAAAACGTTTTTATTTTTATTGTATTAAAAAATGTCATTTCAAATAGATTTTTAATAAAGTATTATATCTAATAAGTATTTTAATATATTATAGTTTTAGTAAAATAGAAAAGTTTTAAATATTTTTACTTAATTTATTTTATTAATAAACATTTACAGAAAATTTATTTTCTGTTTTATTGTTAATTAATTAATTAATTTTTATTTATTTTTAAAAAAATAAATATTTATTGTTAAATATGTATTGTGTGTGTTAACATGTGTTGATTTAATTATCACTAATAAAAATAAAAATATAATACTTTATATACAGTATAATATTGATAAATAATATTTTATAATACATAATAATAATATTGTTTGATAGTTAATCACAGCACACTATTATTATAGTGTGTGTATATATATATACAGGTATATACAAAGTTTAATAAAACATATAATAAATATTAAATTAACAAAATTTAGTTTAATATAAAAGTGGCGCTGACCCCCTGTATATGCCCAGTGCAACCAAATAGTTAGATATAGTTTATATATATATATATACTGTATATATATATACTGTATATATATACTGTATATATATATACCCCTAATTCATACTGTATGTGCCATTATTAACTATAAGGTGGTTAAGGCAACAGTAGAAAAATACAAAAAATATTTAGTATTTATTTTTTATAACAAACTAATAATAAATTATATAAAGTTTGGTGTTTACACACACACACACACACACACACACACACACACACACACAACATAATAATAACATTTAACAACAATCATAGGGTAAATATATAATGTAAGAGAGAGAGAGAGAGAGAGAGAGAGAGAGAGAGAGAGAGATTGTGTGTGTCATGAAAGGGTTGTATAGATATTAATCACATTTCAAAGTTTCTAATAAGACATGTTTGGTGTGTGTGTGTGTGTGTGTGTGTGTGTGTGTGTGTGTGTGTGTGTGTGTGTGTGTGTGTGTGTGTTAAATATTTATAGTGTTTATTACAAGTATTATTATTATTATATTGATAGTTGTTATAAGCGGCATAACTGTTGCTAATTTTTTAAGTATATGTATATACTGTAAGAATATAATATACGATATAATATATTATTTAATCAATATATTATATATATATATATATATAAAACACTATGTAATTATTGGGCGCTTATGTATATCAAAAATGTATGTATGTATGTGTGTGTGTGTGTGTGTGTTCATGTGTAAGTGCACATGTAGTTTAGGTGCACCTTGTTTTTTTTGGGGGGAGGGGGGGTTATAATTTCACCCAATATATATATATATATATATAATTACGAGAATATTTCAAAAAATTATTATAATAAATATATTTATATATATTTTTCAAAAATAAAAACTTATTATATATTTATATGGCAATTATTTAACTGACAAATATATATATTAATATATATTAATGTAATATTTTTTTAGTGAATATATAGTTTTAATATTATGTATAAAAATTAATATAATAATAATATATTCATAAACTATTAATTTTTTTCAATAAACACTAATATATTATATTAAATTTATAAATTATATACAGTATTATTGGTTTTATAATTTTTCGGTGTCTATGAAATATTTTTTTTCTCAAAAAAATGCGAGAAAAAATAAATAATATTTTGGTTCACATATGCACCCAAAAAAAACTAAATAAATTATTAAAATATTAAATAATTATGATTAATAAGTATATTAAACTTTTAACTTAAACTTAAAATATATTTATTTATTTTTTTGATAATATGATACATACTATTATATGTTATTAATTTATTATAGATGTTAAGTATATTTAAATTAAGTGCTACTTATTTCTATATATATATATATATATATTGTATATATTCAATATATTTATTTTATATTTTTTTTGTTGAAAACAATTTAATAATTAATATTTAGATAACCATTTTTTTGTAATATAATTTTAAATACATAATCAATAGTTGTTTAGACATAATATTATTAATACTACTATTATATATATATATAAAGCTTATGAATAAATTGAATTATAAATAATTATTAGTATAATATAGATAAAAAAAATAATAGTCAAATAAATAGTGGTTAAACTATTTGTCACTATATACTGCTGTATATTGTATACAATGACCTTGCTAATAAATTATAATGATAATTTTGTTTTTAAAAAAATAATAATAATCTAACCAGTTGACTACAACTACACAAAATAATAATAATACATAAAACTTAATTTTAAATAATTTATCAATTAATCACCATGCTTAATTTGTACAGCTGTATAATAGGATATAATATACTGTATATATATATATAGTAAACTGTACTTAAAGTTTTAAAGTTTTAAATTTTAAACCCATCATCATCATTATACAACAACAAAAATTTAAAAAACATATATTATATTATACAATACTATCAAATAGTTTTAATTAACATTATAATATATATATATATATATATATATATATATATAATGTAATTACATTATTTAATACAGAGTATAACATATGTATGTATGTATACATACATTAAATAAAACTTTTATATGCAAATATATAAAACAATAATTTTAATAATAATTTTTTTTTAAATAAACATAAAGAGATGATTATAATAAACTCCTAATTAAAACAAACATTTATTATGAAAACACGAGTTATATATATATATATATTTGTGAATTAATAAAATGTATTAATATTATATGTAAATGTAATATATTAATAGTTATATATATATATATATATATATAAAGATCTCTTAATTAAAAACTTAAATTAAATGTTTAAAGTAGAAAATAATGTTAAAATAAACTAAACTAAACTAAAATAAAATAAAATAAACTAAACTATAACATAAAAAAAAGTTTATTAAATTTTTAATGCGTGAAATCAATTATTTACACATAAAAGAGTTAACCGATTATATCAATAATATATTTCAATTTATACTATATATATATATATATATATACAGTATATATATATTGTATATGAAGTGTGTGTGCATTGGATACACAAAATAAAACTAAACGTTTTTTTCATTTAAAATAAAAAAGCAATTTCCACTGATTTTTTTTTGGTAGGTTTTATGAATATTTAGTTTATTTTTATGTTGTTTTTTTTGTTTAAAAAAATTTATATATAATTATATTTTTCATCAGAAAAAATCATGAAAAAAATGCTTTTACTTTATAGAGCAATGCGTTTCATATTATTTTTTTGTTAGTAGTAGTAGTAGTAGTAGTAGTAGTAGTAGTAGTAGTAGTAGTAGTAGTAGTAGTAGTAGTAGTAGTAGTAGTAGTAGTAGTAGTAGTAGTAGTAGTAGTAATACACTAATAATAATAATAATAACAATATTAGTAGTAATGTTTTTTTTTTGAAAATAATTTAAATGCACGCAAATGTTATTAATCAGTGAATCAACTATTTTTTTCGCCCATTAAAAACAAACAGGAAAATAATTTTTAAATTTTAATTAAATACACTAATATTGAAAAAGTTTTAATATATATATATACTGTATTTTTTTTAATAATAAGATATCATATATACTATATATACATATACAGTATATTTGTCTACAATAAAAAAAAACTACTATATCTTCAATAATAATTATATCTAATATTTTTCGTTGTTTTTGTTGTATATATAATATAAATAATTTATATTATTTATACTTACCTATAGATATTTAACATAAGATAAGTAATAAATTATCAATTTTTTGTGCATTATATATACTGTTTATACATAAAAATTATATTATATATATATATATATACAGTAAAATATTTACCATAAAATATTGCATATAAAATAAATATATTATTAAATATAAAATAAACATATACTATATAGTAAAATAGCTATCAAATTAAATTATTAAAATTGACATTAAGTTTGCTATTTATTTATTATTATTATTATTATTTGCGCTACACTTTTAATGTGCAATAAGTGCAATCAAAAAATATTTTTTATTATTAAGTTATTATCGTTATATAAATTTATATATATATATATATATATATATATATATATATTGTACTGTATATACCGTATAATGTTATAATAAATACAGTATAAAAATCCTAATTATTGATAGCAAAGTGCTGTATCTATTAATTAAGTAAATTGAGAGAAAAAAACTAATAATAATAATATTATATTTTTTTAAATAAAAAACTATCGACTCGTTAGCCATTTACACCTTTGCAATAAATTTTCGCTTATATAACACATAGAAATATTTGAAAAATTATATATATATAAATAAAAAGGTAAAATAAATTTAATGACTTTTACGTGGCCTAACCCCTCAAAAAAACCCTCCAAAAAAATATATAAAATAAAACCAAACAAAAAGATCACAATATAAATCTTTTATTTAATGCAATTATACAGTGTGTGTGTATATATATATACAAAATATATATATAATAAATTTGGTAATAAAATCACTAAATAACTACATCAACAACAACAACAACAAAATAAAGACATTATACACAATAACTATATATAATTTAAATTTTAAGGTATAAAATACAGTATATATATTAGTAAAACCTTTTTTAATGACAGTTATATATATATATACAGTATATTAGTATATATATCCACTGTATATTATGTTTGTTAATACATTACAGTACAGTATAGTTACTATACTATAGTATATAAAAGTATATATACATTAAGTGTAATAATTAATTGTAAAAAATTTATGTAATAATAATAATATACAGTATACTAAACATCTCTATTAGTTATTTATATACAAAGAGAGAGAGAGAAAAAAAATAATAAAACATTAAATGCATTAATAAATTTTATTTAATGTATGTATCAATTTATTATACAATTTATTATATATATATATATATATAGAAAATATGGAAATTTTATTGTAGGGTATTAATTGAGTAGGGGGGGGGGAGATTTTAGTGTATTTTAAAAATTTATTTAAATTATAATTAGTAAAAATAATAATAATATTATTAAGTATTATGCAAATTATGCTTAAATTTTTAGTATTTTATTTTCCAATTTAAAAACATTCAAATAAATTGTGTTAATTTGTTAAAAATTTAAATATAGATATTATTTAGAATCTGTCTATTACTAGAAATATATATATATATATATATATATATATATATATATATACCCAGCCCCTGGTTTTATTATTTATTATTATTTTATAAATATAGTATATATACAGTATATAAGTAATAAAAATATCATTTTACAAAATACATGATTAAGTGCATACAATTAAAAACATTAAAAAAAATAAGTTTATATATCGTTAATAATGGGAACAAATAACCTCAACTAATATTTTTTTCATCAGTCTATCAAAACTCTCTCTCTCTCTCTCTCTCTCTCTCTCTCTCTCTCTCTCTCTCTCTCTCTTTCTTTCTTTCTAACTCACTATACACTAACCTATTATAAAATGCCAGTAAATCATATTAATGGCTTATAATAAAGTATTAATGTTAGTTTAAAGAGAGAGAGAGAGAGAGAGAGAGATTTAACATATGATTTTATTATGCAATAGCTCTCTCTCTCTCTCTCTCTCTTTCACTGATTTTATTCACTTAAATAAAATATTTGATATTTTTTTATGATCTCTTACTTTAAAAGAAAAGTTATATTATTTTCATTATTATTATTATTATTATTACAAATAAGAAATTAAATCTAAAATAACTTTTAAAATAAAAAATTATACAAAAAACAACTCATTATTTTTGTTTTATACCCCGATTTTGTTGTATAATTAGGAGATTAATATAATTTATATGTGTATCTTCTCTCTCTCTCTCTCTCTCTCTCTCTCTCTCTATCTCTCCCGATTTTAACCAACTAATATATAATATTATTTTCTATACATATATTTATTAAATATATATATATATATATATAAGTTGTATTAATATTATATATTTATTGCTTGCTTTAGGGATATATTACATCAAAATAATATTGCAATTTTGTGTGTGTGTGTATAACGTTATTCTAAATGGCATGTAAAATGATTAGTATAACAATTATTTATGTTAGAAAAATATATATATATAAATTATAAGCAAATATAATCAGTGAGAAATTTAATAATAATAAAGTTATAATCATAAATAACATATATATATATATATATAGTTATATATATATATAAGAGAGAAATAGATAGAAAATTACTAGATTTAAGTATCAATTATTATTATAATTTTTTTTAATATATATATAAATTATTGCACAACATTTAAACACACAATAAAACAACATAATAAAAAATAATATAAAATTTCAATAATAATAATGTGTTAAATATTTAGATCATTTAAAAAAATATCTTTTGATTGTTAGCACACATCAAAAAAAAATATATGATATTTTGATAAATGGTTTTCCTATGCTTTTATCATTGAGTTTTATCTCTCTTTCTTTCTCTCTCTCTCTCTCTCTCTCTCAATGGTTTTAATTGTGGGAGTGGTTGTGTTAATCCCAGTGCTTATTAGTTGGTTATCATTTTTTTGTTGTTGACTGTAATTATTTGATATATACAAGTGCTGTGCCAAAAGATATATACTACCTGTGCTGACACTAATAGGAGTACAGAAAAATTGTTTTTTTGTGCCTGAAATCACTCTATAATTGCTGTATAATTAGTTGTATAAATAATTATAAATATATAGATATATATACTAAATATACTATATTTATACATTTAGATCACACACACACACACACACACACACACACACACACTCAGTGGTTGTGAAATATTTTTATTTATGTGTATATATTATATATACTGTATATATATAAACCTCTTTCATATATAATAAGTTATGTTTTTATTGCTATTGAAGTCAATTTTCAATCACATTTTACACACATACTTATACATACATACATACATACATAAAGAGAGAGAGAGAGAGAGAAAGAGAGAGAGAGAGAGAGAGAGAGAGAGAGAGAGAGAGAGAGTCCAATAGATTTATTTACTTTAATTACTAAATAAAAAAAAATAAATAAAATTGATATACTGTTTAATATATAGGAAAACTTTAAAAATAATAATATTATTATTTATATGTAGTATTTATTTTTCTCCAAATAAATGTAACATATTTTCCGCGTTCCCAACATATCAATGGTTTAAACATTATAGTATATACTGTATATATATATATATATATATATATATATATATATATATATATATATGTAATAAAGTAAATAAATTATATACTTATAAAGGTATATATATATATATATATATATATATATATATATATATATATATATATATATATATATATATATACACTATATTATATATCCCGTGATTTTATTATTTGAACGGCAACTTAATATATATATATATATATATATATATATATATACTGTATCTTATATACAGATATTTGCAATCAGTATTTTTACAATTTTTATTTAGTGTAAAAAATTTTTATTTATATTTTTTTTGGTGTAAAATTTACGGCATTTATCTTGTAGTTAAAGAGAGAGAGAGAGAGAGAGAGAGAGAGAGAGAGAATGCAAAAACAAAACAAAAAAATATCAAAAAATAAAAAAAATTTAAGTTATTTTCTTTGTAACCAAAAAAAAAATTATATATAAATTACAACTAGAAATATTGCTGTTATATATTATTATTATTATTATTAAAATTTTTAAATTTTTTAATTGTTGCTAGATCCAAAAAAATGTACACTAAGTATAAGTTTTTTTTATTTATAAAAAAATCATTATAAATATATTTTTATACATATAAATTATATATACAATTTAATATATATATATATTAAATATATTGATATATATCATATACAATTTATAAATTTTTTTTTTAAATAAAATAATATAAAGCATAAACATTAATTAAAACTAGAAAATAAAAATTTTTTAAAAACATTAATTTTAAGATTTTATTATTTTGTTAAAAAAAAGTTTGTTTTTTCTTTATTTAATTTATTTGTTTTATTTCTAAATCATTTCTAACTTCTAAACCTTTTACATATCATTATTCATATTCACAAATATAAAGCGTATAATATATATATATATAGTATATATATCTTTAATAAAAATCATATTTAAAATTAAATCTAGTTTTTATAATTATTATTTTGTTTGTTTGTTTGTTAGTTTTTTTTATGTGTGTATAAAATTTTTAATGTGTAATTCAAATACTGTATAAATTGATAGATTATAGTATAAAATATTTTTCTAAAAAAACGTTTTTTCATTATATATATATAATATTTGTTATATAAAATTATTTCACATATCAACTAAAAAAAAGTAATTTAATATACTATAGTATTTTTTCAACTGAAATAATATTTATTTATTTTTTTAATAAAAAACAATAATTATTAAAATACTTTTGAAATTTTGAAATATATATTCACCAAAATAAAAACCTATTAAAATTTAGTAAATTGCGGTATTTAGCATAATATTACATTTATATATATAAGTTATTTTAATATTATAAATTACATTAAAATTTTTATTTAAAAAAAATTATAAGTATATAAAATTTATATAATATATTAACTTTTTTTTTTGTGGGGAACTTTGAATTTTATTAATATATATTTACTACTGTATTGTTAATACATTTATTAATTATTTGATAAATATATAAAATATTTATTGTTAACTAAAAAAAATAATAATTTAATAATAATAATTATTATTATTATTATTAAAAAATAATAATTAATTTTTTTTCCTAAAAGGATCTAATGTTTACATTACGTTAAACACGTTTTTTTGTTGTTGTCTGTTAGTTAGGCATTAATATTATATTCAATATTAATGTATATATATATTACACACACACACACACACACACACACACACACACACACACACACACACACATACATACATACACATCCAGTCCAACAAATATTATGTATTAAATTTTAAACAAATTAAACTAAACTAAAACAAAATTATTAAAAATTTTTAATATGTGTGTAATAAATGCTAATATCAGTAGAGAAATACAGTGGTGTATAA
>NW_026533210.1:955000-957500 GCF_028296485.1 Oppia nitens
TGTATTAAAAATTAATTCATATATTTTTTCATATTATACTATTAGACATAGAAAAATATGTTTTAATAATAATATTATTTATAATTTTTTTTATCAAATATTTTCATCAAACAGTTTTTTTATTGGGCCCTCAAGTTATGTCACATTAAAATTGTGTCAAACAGTTGTGTTAAAGTATTTATATTGTATATAAAATATAAATTTATATAAATCATAATTCAAATGATAGATAATCCTATTTAATTATTACGATTACAATTATTATTATTATTATTAGTTTACTATTACTAACTTATATATATACTGTAGTTATTGTAAGTAAGCTTATTATTTAATGTCAAAACTTTTTTAATATTATTATATAAACTTTATATATATATATATAAATACTACCCATATATATGTATGATTTGGTTATTGAATACACATAATATTATAGTATTTTATTTAAATAAAACTAAAATATTTATAATTAAGAAAAAAATTTTAAAACTTATTATTATTATAGTTATGTATAAAATAAAAATTATACTATTTTTTAACAATGAAATGTTGTAATTATAATCGGTTTATATCATAAAATATTAGTAAATCACATGATAAATATATATATTAAATATATATATATTAAATACTAAATACAATACAAGCAACTATTATAGTTGATTAATATAAAAAATTTTATTATTATTGAATATGACATTTATAAAGTATTTAATCGTAAATTTTAACTTAAATATTAATACTGTTTATTATAAATAATATATTTTATACTAAAAGTTTTTATACAGAAACTAGAAAATGTCTAAATAATTATGTAATATTTAATTTTTTATATTTTAAACGTTTTTTATATTTTAAGATTTTTTTAGCAATTGTGTTTGACAATAATAATTAATAGTTAAAATAATTTTTGTTTAGAAAAAACATCTCAAATATTTTTAACTGGATAACTTTATTTTTTTATAACAATATATCAATTAAAATTATAAAACATTTTAATATCAAATTATATCTATAGTATATATATTTAATATATTGTATAGTAAAAGCTGTAAAAGTTTTCAATTTGAAAATATTTAAATAATTTAGCAACAACAAAAAATGTATGTAAAAATAAAACAAACATTTTTTTAATATATATATATATAATATACAGTAGAAACTAAAAGTAATAATCGTTAGGAAAATTGAATTTTTATAATTGATTTTTTTGTTGTCACTAAACAACAACAACAAAAAAAAGTTTCCTAAATGACAACAAAACTATTTTTTAATAGTATATACAGTATATATACATATTTATAAAAAAAATTAGTCATATTTTATTTATTTTTTAAAATTTAGTACTATATGTACCTGTATTTAAATAGCAATTATGCTAAACTAAAGAAAAAATAAACAAATAAAAATTGTTAGTTTTTTTTCCTAAAATTTTTTAAATAAAAAAATATATATTATGTACATTACAAGTATTATTATTATTATTATAACTCATAAACAGTATATTAAAAATGGTGTATCATGTTTTTTTTGTTTCAAAAATAATAATAATAACAAAAATAATTTTCATTATCTTATTATGTTATTCATGTCATAATGCATTTTGTTTATATGTATATAAACAAAAATTATCATATATTATGTGGTTTATTATTATAATAATATATAAACAAAAATAATTATAAAAGTGTGTGTGTGTGTGTAAAAGATAGCTAAAAAAATTAAATAAAAAATAAAATAAAATAAAAACAATATATATATTGTTATAATTAGTATATAATATATAAACATGTATATATATATATGCATACTAATCTTATTATTTCAATACATTTTATTACATTATTATTTTTGTTTGTTTTTTCAGTAAAAAAATTAATTAAACATTAAATAAATAAATATAATCTTAATTTACATATTTAGTAATGTGACGTTAAATGACTAATTTAAATAGTATTTACTTAAAATAATTATTTTATTTTTTAGATAAATGCAAATTAGATTTAACTTTTTATTTTAAAAATTATTTTTTAAAAATTATTTACATTAATTGCTTAGAATAATATGAGTAAACATTTTGATTATTTTTTATTATATTAAATTTATTTTGCTTTAATGTCAATTATATTATGTTTTTTTTAACAAGCAATTTGAGCGATTAAACAAAACGATAAATTGATTTTGACATTAATTTAAATATTATTAATATATTTATATCACACACACACACATACATACATACATACATACATACATACACACACACATACACACAAACTTAGCTATAATATGTATTTTTACTAATATTTACTTTACATAAAACTTTTTTTTAAGTACACATATCAATCAATAGTAACACTTTGTTTGAAATGTTATTATTATATAATAAGTTTTTAAAAACATATTAAATTATCATAAATAGTGTGTGTATTATAACTATTATAACAACAAGTGATGTCTTATTTTTTAAAAAAAATAAATATTATATATATATAAC
>NW_026533210.1:960000-1160000 GCF_028296485.1 Oppia nitens
GAGAGAGAGAGAGAGAGAGAGAGAGAGAGAGAGAGAAGTGAAAACTTCTTAAGATTTTTGTCTTTTTTTTAAAAAAAAATTAAAGTCACTTAAAAATGGTTTGTCATTACATATAAATTGTGAATACAGTGTATACACAAAAAAAACCGGATGCACTTTACAAGTACTGTATATAAATAATAATAATAATAATAATAATAATATTTAATATTATATATATATATTTTGTTAGGACGACAAAAATAATTAATTATTTCAACTATAGTTATACAGTGTGTATTTATTTTATATATTTTATAAACCGTGCGATATATATATATATATATATATATATATCATAGTATTTAGTATATAGCATATGATAAATAGTTATTAAAATTATTTTTGTCTTTTAAAAGTTTAAACTGATTTATATATATATACTGTATATATAATGTATTAAAATATATAAAATATTATTGTATAAAATATATACCATTAATAACACTAAAAAGTTTTTAAGTATTTTATAATTATTGTTAATATTTATTTATTTTTTCTTAAAAAAAAATTATTTATACTTTAATTTCTCTTTTAAAGTAATACTATTTAAATAATTTCTAATAAAATAAACAATAAAATAAAACTTTATAAATTTATGTAAATAAATATTTTATATATATTATACAACTAATATAAAATCTGATGAATAAATTTAATGTTAGTTTAAAATGTTATATTTGAAACCAATTTTTTTTATAGAAATAAAAATTATATTAATAATAAATGATTACAAATTTATAGCAACAATAATAACATGTATATACTATAGACTAAAAAAATGAAAATGCTATATAAATATTTTATTATTTATTAAAATTATAACACAATTACTTATATCATTAGTATATTTTACACTACAGGTATGAAAATATATATCAGTATTAATGAAACTATATATATAAATATATAGTATTTACTAACAGAGAAAAATATTTCAATACACAGGTTTCAATATTATATATATATATTAATAATACAGTAATAATAAACATTTGAAACAAATTGTATATTTAAAAAAAATAATAATAATTTATAATATGATATATTATATATCATATATATATATATATATATATATGAAATATTATTATATTTTGTTTGATGAGCTGAAACATTGAGAACCTGAGATAAGTAGTCTCTCTTTCTTTCTCTCTTTCTCTCTCTCTCTCTCTCTCTCTCTCTTAATATCATACATGACTTGAAATGTTAAATAAGTGGTGACTATAATCATAAGTATTAATGATATTTTCTAATACACTGAGTGAGAGAGAGAGAGAGAGAGAGTGAGAAAGCGGTATATATTATATAATTGCATAAAATACTACACACACACACAACCATAATAATAATTTATATCATATACAGAATATATATATATATACTGTATATTATATAAATATTATTATATATATTTGTTGTTGTTATAGTTGTATATCCAGTAAAAGTCAAACAATTATATTGATTTATTGCTTCAAATTAGTACTTATGTGGCCGTAAACTGAGTTTAAGCTTTTATATGTATATATATTGCATACATATATATATATATATATATATATTGTATAATGTACTGTAAATTTCAGGTATCATCTCTCAAGTGTTGCTTTATATATACAGTATATATATATACTGTATATTATCCTATACTATGTACTGGTATAATATATGTTGGTTTGGTTGGATTTTTTGTTGTTGTTGTTGCTTAGATGTACTGTATATACAATATTATTAATACATAAGCGTCCATCAACTAACACGATCGCTTAATATATTTACACGTTTTTTAAATAGTTATTATTATTATTATTTTATTTTTTTTATTAATTTTTTTATTGAAAAAAATATATTATATATACTATATAATAATAATAATCTAATATATAATTTTTTTGGTGCATATTATATGATTTTTTAGAAACTCTTTATAACATTAAAATATTTAGTGTAATAATAATACTAATCATTATAATCGTAACATATAACTATTAATTGACATAATTATATAGGGTTTAAAATTTAAATAGTATTATAAAAATACATAAATGTTGAGTCACATACACATACATACATACACATACACACATAGATACATACACACACACACACACACACACACACACACACACACATACATACATACATTTATACACACACATACATACATTTATACACACACATACACACACAAACATAAGGCAATCAATAATGTATTGAATATTTACTGTATTAACAAATTTTTTGTTTCAGATATATATTTATTGTGTGTTTAAATAATAAATTGATTTTTTATTTTAATTATTAAAAAAAATTCAGTCATAATAATATTTTTTTTTGTTATAATATAATATTTTTAGTTACCATGTTTATAAATAAAATAATATTTATAAAAAATAATTAATTAGCTAATTATAAATTAATATTATTATTACTTATTATTGTTATTTTTATTTATATATATATATATATATGTTGTACAGTATATCTCTATTTATTGTACAAAATATATAAATACAATAAATAAATTGAAAGAGTTATATATAATAATCATTACTTAACATTTTTTTTATAAAATCAAAATTAAACTAACTAAATAAATAAATAACATTTTTTGTTTGTTTATTATATTTATAAATTTATTTGTAAATTATTTTTTATTTGTTGAGACTATATATACATATAGATGTTTAGTACCCGTGAGATAACCCCATCGTTGCTTAAATATATATATATATAGTAATAATTTATTATTATTTTTTAAATATATAACTTTTAGTGTCCAACATATATATATATATATACTGTATATATATATAAACACAACAACAATATCTATAACAACAACAACCAGTGTTGACGTGTTTCTCAAGAGATACTGATTTATATAAACTCATTAATTTGATTAATAATATCATTTTGCGATCGATTGATGCAACTATTGCTCTCTCTCTCTCTCTCTCTCTCTCTCTCTCTCTCTCTCTCTCTCTCTCTCTCTCTCTCTCTCTCTCTCTCTCTCTCTCTCTCTCTCTCTCTCTGTCTCTTACACTATAAGTTAGCTATTTTTCAGTGAGAAACCAAAAAACAAAAAAAACAAAACAAAACAAATAATAATAATTTCTATTTAATTATAAATCAAATATTTTTGTTTTATTCAAAATAAATATAAAAAAAACTTTTGCACACATTTTTCTTAATTTATTAGTTAGGATACCAACAAAAAAAAAAAAATAAATAACAATATCTGAACCGTTTATTATTATTATTATTATTATTATTAATATTATTATTAATATTATTATTAAAATATATTAATTTTCTAAATAACAGTCAAGTCCAGGGTTTAAAAAAAATTATATTAATAGCCCAGTCGTCCAGTATTATTATAAATGATATATACATGTATATACAGTACATATAACATATAAATACAAATAATAATAATATATATAACAGTACATTTTTTTGGTGCATTTAATTAAATGGCCAGGTTAGATTATTTATTTATTTTTTGATGCAAAAATAATTTTTTTTAAAAAGTTATATATATTTAACGTAATTTTTATTATTTTGTTTTAATAAAAAATGTGAATTTGGGGAAACTAAATAAAAAAAACAAATGAAATATTATTATTATTTTTCGTCAAAAAATTGTTTTAAATTCATTACTTATTTGTGAAAATCGCAAACAAAACAAATGTAATATAATTTTGTTATATAAATTATATTATATATATAAAATATAGTATATGTTATATATATATATATATATATATATAGATTTTTTTGTTTGTTTGTAAATATCAATCAATTTATCGTTGAGTTGTCTGATTAGTTGCGCTGATATTAAGTCCCCTTAATATACGTGTTGTATATATCTATATATATATATATATATATATATATATATATATAATGTAGTTGTGGTTCAAATAAAATAGGAATAACAACAACTAAATAAAACCAAAAAATATATATATAAAAAATAAAACAAAATAAATGAAAAAATTTATTATGAAAATGTTTTATTTGTTTTTTTTAAAAATATTATTATCATTTAAAAAATATTTAATACTTTTTTTTTAAAAATAAATAAATATTTTCTATTTAAAAGGATTATAAATTTTAATATAAAAAACTAATGGTATGTATTATATAATATTTTTGGGAAAATATTGATTTTATAGATCGATAGTCATAGAAATTATTTAATCATTTATTAAATATGATTTTTTTAAAATATTAATTTTATTTTTTAATTTCTTTTTTTTAATTTAATATAGAAATAAAAAAATATTTATTTGTATAACTTATTAAATATATAATACAAAATTTAATTTTTTTTATAAATAATTTTATTTATGTTTAATTGTGTGTGTGTTTTAAAACAACATTTATTATAATATACAGTATTATTAATAATAATAATACTTATAAAAAACTTATTGTATTGTAATATTGAAATGTATAATCACTTTACTTTATTATTATTATTAATTTTGTTATTGTTATTATTATTTTACAAATTTATTTATTTGTTTTGCTATTATATAGTATCACTATTAGTATTTTTAAAAAAAAAAAATTGTTAAGCAAAAAAATAAATAAATTAGGTTTATATGTAATTAATTTAAAGGCTATTAGTAATAATAATATTAATTTTTTTGCTCCAAAATAAAAAATAATAATTATTATTATTATTTATTAAGTAACACATTTAGATTATTTAATTTTTATTTATTTATTTATTTTTGTAAAAAAACACGTAAATGTTTCCCATATATATTATATTTAACTACAGTATATAACTGTATAAATAATGTATTATAAATTTAACAGTAATTTTATTTTCTCTCTTTCTTTCTCTCTCTCTCTCTCTCTCTCTCTCTCTCTCTCTTTCTCTCTCTATTTTTTAATAATAATAAATAACTTTTTATATTATCTATAAAAGAATTAAGTTATAAATATTTTAATTTATTATAATATAGTTAATTATAATAATTTTTTTTTGTAAAAAATAATTCAGTCATTTAATAAATTTTTTGTAACAATTTTGTTTTCAGGGGATATACATACATATATAGGATATATATATATATATTTTAAAAATAAGAATAATAATAATTAAATTAATAATAAAACTAACATTAATTTTTTTAAAAAATAATATTATTATTTTAAGATAAATTCATGATTTATTTGTTAAATTAAATAAAAAATTAAATAAATAAATTAAAATATAAAATACTTTAACTACAATTTGCATACTAATCGGTTGAATAGTATTTTTAATAGTAAGTAATATATTTATTATTTATTACACACACACATATAAATGTAATATTTGACTGTTTTTTTTAATTAGTAATAAATTAATTGATTTGAAAGGACTGGTAGCTAATGTATATTTATAATAATCATTATAATTATAAATATCAATTTATGTACATTAAATATATGTAAAAATTACTAATACAAATAACCAACAAATATATATATATAAAAAAATGATAATTATGAATCCAAAAAAACTATTCATTAAATATTAATTAATTAAATTATATTTAATAAATATTTAGTTATAGATATTATATTAGGCAAAAAAAATAATAACTGTATATTTTATGATACTATTGCTTAGATTTACTTACATTTACTTTTTATATATATATATATTTAAAATACAGTACATTAATGTTAAAACGTACAGTACATTAATTTATAGATAAAAATACATTTATAACTTTACTGTACTATATTATATATATATGAATTTTGTTATCATATAATCTAGCTTATTTAAGTAAAAAATAATAATAATAATAATAAAACATTTGACAAAATGAGAAAATTAATCATGTTTATTTTTATCTATTATTATTATTATTATTATTATTATCTCTATTATTCAATATATATTTTTTTGTAGTTGCAAATTGCTATACTAAGTGATATATATATATATTATGATTAATTACTATTATTGTTATGAAAAATAAACATTTGATAAAAATTTGACACATAATTAATTAATTAATTATTTTTTTTGTTGACTTTCTAATTGAAACATAGTGTTGGCTACAAATAAAATATAATAGAGAAATTTACTAGAAATTTCCATATATGATATATCCCATACAAAAAAAAATTATTTTAATTAAAAAAATATACTGTAATAGTTTATTACTGAATATTTTATTTACTTTTTTTTTAAAAAAAACTTGCCATGATCAAATATATATATTTGCTAACTGTTAAAAAATTTATTTACTAATATATATATATATATACTTAATTTTAAGATATACTTAAGTTTATCAATAGATTAATAGGTTTTATTTTTTTACGATGAAATATATATTTAGAGATAATATACAGTGTATTGATTATATCAATAACTTTTAATTGTCTAATTAAAGTGTCTAAACACATATATATGATTTAAAAAAATTAATTACAGTATATACTGTATACACGTGTTTTAGCTCACGCGTGACCATATGATCTGTGTGTCGGGTGTGTCGGGTGCTGATGACAATCATACAGTGTGTATAATATATATATATATATAGAGTAAAGTTCATCGGGAATGTCGGGTTGTTTTATATATATATATATATATATATATATATATCATATATTAAATCATATAATTTATAGCATATATATATATATACAGTATATACCGGAACTATGGTAGCAGCTTATGGTGAGAGAAAAGTTTATTGATATTATATATCATTTATTATATAATATAAATATATATAAATACATACAAAAAAATTAAATTATATCAATAGGAAAAATCTCTACGATTACATGGATATCATTTATTTATGTATTTTTATTTTTTTTAGAAAATAAGATATTATACCAGTTTTTTTGTTAGATAATTATAATTGTTATACAGTAATAATAATAATAATACTTTTTTTGTTATCTTAATATTTCAATGATTCAAATGATATTATGATTGTATTTATTTTGTTTGCTAATTGTATATAATTAAAACATATATATATAATAGATGTATTATCACTTGAAAATTATATATCAATTTATAGTATTATTATTATTATGATTGTTTTCAGTACTGTTATTATTTATTATCTAATGTAAATTAGCTAGTTGAATTTTTTTTGTTGTTGATATATTTATAGATTACATAATAAACTATGCTAAAAAAAATTTAATAATTTAATATATATATATATAATAGACATTTTTGTTCACATAATTTTATTTATGTAGTTATATATATAATTACTGTATTTAAGTATACAAATAAGTTACATGTAAATTTTTAAATAAAATATCCTAGATTAGTTTTATTTAATAGATATAAACTTATTAATAGTTAAATGACAAAGTACAGTTATTTTAAGTATATATAAATTAAAATTATTTGATTTTTAAAAAAAACTAAAAATTTTATAATTTAATATATATATATATAATAGACATTTTTGTTCACATAATTTTATTTATGTAGTTATATATATAATTACTGTATTTAAGTATACAAATAAGTTACATGTAAATTTTCAAATAAAATATCCTAGATTAGTTTTATTTAATAGTTATATGACAAAGTACAGTTATTTTAAGTATATATAAACTAAAATTATTTGATTTTAAAAAAAACTAAAAATTTTATAATTTATTTAATAATGTCTAAACATAGAGAGATTTATTTTAATTGAGAAAATTTTTTTGTTTTGTTTTGTTTGTTTGTCTTTTTTTTAATTATTATTATTGATATAATAAATACATAAAAATGCAAACTTAATTAACATTTATTTTTGTTGTTGTTGTTTGGTTTTTGTTATATATATATATATTATATTTATTTATTGTTTTGTCGTTGAAATTTGTTTGTTGACTAACTTTGTTTAGTCATTTAAAACAAACCAAATAAATTTTGTTTAGTTTAATGTAAAATGTTTATTAAAGACAATATAATAGTGATTTATAATTATATATATATATATATATATATATATTCAATGTATATATAAAATAAAATAAAAATTATCATTACTAGAGAAAAATTTAATTATTTCATATAAATTAGTTTTGATTAAACTTTTTTGTTATTATTATTATTATTATTATTATTCACAATATATAAGTAAATTTTAATAGTGATTTAATAATAGTGATAAAAAAATGGTTTCTCATAATAAATTGTCAACTTTATAATTATATTATTATTATTTTTTAAAAAATTTATAATATATATATATATATATATATATATTATCGACAATATATTTATTGCTTAAATAATTTATTGATAATCTCATATATATTTTGTTTTGATTAGAAATATAAATAATCAAATTTAATGTAATAATAATAACAACAAATAACAAACAAAAAGTTTTTATTATTGACAATTAATTGAAAGGAAATTTATAATACCAGTGTATAATTCAAATCAATAAATTAAAATTAAATTGCATTTTATTATTATTATTATTATTATTTTAAATACTGTATACAAACTAAGCATTAAATAAATTGGTAGTAAATGTCTGTAAAAATTTTATTTTAATTAATCAATACATCAATATTTGATTATAACAAAAATTAATACAACAGTTAATAATAATAATATTTATTTATTTAATTATTTATTTATTTATTTATTTTATTTTTTTTGGTTAAATAGTTTTTATGGTAATAATGTATTAACTTATTATTATTATATTTATTTAATATAATAAATAAATAAGTAATTAATGAAATAAATAAATAACTAAATTTTTACTACTAAAATGAAAACATTATTATTATTTGTTTTACATAAATAAATACCAAAACATTAATATAAAAAAATTATTTAAAAACGTTTTAATGTCTATACAGTACTGTATAATATAAATAAATAACTTTAATGTTTTTTAATTAAATATTGTATATAATATAAATCATTGTACTTTAATATTTTTTTTGATATAATTTTTTTATGTATTTTGTTTTATTTTTTTCACATTATAAAAGTTATCATTATTATTATTATTATTAGCAAAATCATAGCAAACAAACAAAATATTTTATGATACTGTATGTATATATACCTGTATAATATATTTCATTAATATTAGTGATGCTTTCAACACTGCATATAATTTTATTATTATTATTATTATTATTATTAATACAACAACAACAATTATAATGAATAATAATATTAGTGATGATAATAATCTAATGGAAATACTACTAATAATAATAATAATAATAATAACAAAACTAAAATATTTATTGTAACACATAAATATATACCGATATATATATATATATATATATTAATATCGTTATAATATTAATAATAATGATAACAATATAATGCAAAACAACATTATTTTATTTTTCATATTATGTAAATCATGTTAATATGATATCAATGTGTATGTATATAAATCATGATAGGGTTATAAAATATTTGCAATAGATAAGAGATAATTTATATTTATTTATTTTTTATTGTTAAAAACAAAAAAAACTCATATATAATATATATACTGTATATTTATAATACAGTATATGTGTTATTTGTAAAAGTGCTATAAAACACACACTAACAATAATACACAATAATAACTAATATAAAAAACAAAATAAATTTTTAAAGAAAATAAAATTAGTAAAAAATAATAATAAGTTTATTACAAAAACATTGTATGTGTGAAATGATTTTAGTTTTTTTAAATAATAATAAATTTTATCATTTTTTAAAGGTATATATATATATATATATATATATTACATTATATCTGGTGTTAATATTAAAACTAGATATTGATAACATATTTTGTTTAACAATTGAAACCCGAACCCAAACTTTTGGTTTTTAAATAAATATCAAATTAAATATTAAAATATATATATAAACAAAATTTTGGTTTTGGATTATTTTTTTTTTCGGTTTCTGGTTAATCAACCTCTCTATTGTTTAATTGATGAATCAATGATGAGTTTAATTGTCTATAATAGCATATAATTGTATAATAACAACAACAATAAAATGATCATGCTATATTTTATTTTTTGATAATTTTATTTTTTGATAATTTATTTTTTTATATAAAATATATATACTGTATATCTAATTAATATATAGTTTATTGTTCACGGATTTGTTTTTATTATTATTATTATTATTATTTGATATTTGATATCAATAGTTGTTTGTAAAACTTTTGATGTTATTATTATTATTATTATTATTTAAATAGTATTGTATTTAATAGGTTTTAGTGACTTATGAATTAAAAATGTTAGTTTTCAAAAATCTATTTATAATATATATAAACTATTTATTATGAAAACATGATTTATTATAAATATCGTGTTATGACAACAATTTCTATATAATATATTTAAAAAATATCAATTTATATAATAGTAATAATAATAATTTTATTATGCATTTAAATATTTGAATTTTATAACTAATGATCTTAAATGCAATGATTTATTTAGTATTTTATATGTGATGTATATATATATATTTGAATTGTATGTTATTATAAATGGTTTATTTTATTGAATTTAATTTTTTTTTTAAATATATCATTTTTATTATTATTATTTGGCAAACATTTTTTTGTGTCTAATAATACTATAATATTAATATATTATAAAATTAACTTATAATAATAATAATAATAATAATGCTATTATAGAAAGATTAATTTATTAAAAAAATAAAATAAATATTTAAATCAATAGTATCTCTTATTTAAATAATATTGTGTTTAATTTACATTTATTTACTATTCAAACAATAGATAAAATTAAATATTTAATAGCAATAGTATATCTTATTTAAAATGTTATGTTTAATTAAAATTTATTTAATATTCAAACAATAGATAAAATTAAATATTTAAAAAACAAACGTATTTAAATATATATATATATACTGTATTACAGTATTAGATTATTAATAATTAAAAATATGGTTGATTTTATAAAGTAGTTTAAAATAATAACATAATATCCACATAATATGTTATGAATTATATATTTAGTATAATAAATATTTTTTTTTCAAAAATCTACTTATTTTTATTTTATATAATATTTATGTAGAAAATAATTTTTGCACACCTCAAAATAATATTTTTTAAAATAAATATTATATATATAAAGTGTAATATACTGTAAAATATTTGCAATTATTATTATTAACTTATAATACTCATTAAAATACTACTACTACTAAAAAAGTCATGTGAAATAACTTATTTAACACTAAACTAAATGTTTTTTTATTATTATATGCCGTTTAATACATATATAAAATATATTAAAAAATTAATTTATGTTACTTAAAATATAAATTAAGAAATTATACATAATTGATACCAATATTTCATTTTAATGTGACTTTTCAACCATTATATAAACTTAATATATTGTATATACAATATATATATATATACTGTATATATATATATATAGATATTATGTATAGCAAATATATCATATATATTACTATTATTAAAAAGAGTTTGCCTTAATAATTGTAAAACACATTATTATTATAGTAAAGTTAAGCCGTTTTTAATGGCATAACATTTTTCAAAAAATATAATAAAATATATTATATACTGTATATATATATATTATAACACACGTTATTTTGTTATATACAATATATTATATACTATATATATATATAGTGTAATAATTAAGATATCACACTCATTAAGTGTTTAATCATACTTTATACAAACCTATTGATTATAAGCTATAATTTATATACAGTATATATAAATATATAACTTTATATATATATAAATTATATTAATATAGACATTATTACATATGTTTTTTGTTGTTGTTGTTTCATATTATAAATTATTTGATATTATTTGATTTATTTCATATATATATATGAAATTATAGTGTTACAGTATAAACAGTATTTGAATATATATTTTACTTTTTATTTAAAATATATAGATGTTATAATCGTACGGTAATTATAAATAAATTTAGTGTAAAATATCTCAAAATTTTATATATATATATATATTTATGTATAATTTAAAAGATTAATTATAAATGATAAGTATGTTTTCACTATTTAATTAACTTTCTATTATTTATTTTTTAAAATTATTTATTTTTATCTTTTAAAATTTAAATAGTTTCTGTTATTAGTGTATATATATATATATTTAAATATTGATAATAAATACCATTAACTTTAAATCCATTGTATGTTTGTTTGTTAGTTATTTATATAATTTTGTTTTTGTATAAAAATTATACAGTAATTATATATACAAACAAAACATAAAACAAAATAAATTCATTAAATTAATTTATATATATTGATAATATTATAATTTAGTTATATTTGTTTTATATTTTATTTTTACTAAACTATTTCTATAATTGTTTTATTTAAGTTAAAACAGTTAGTAAAACTAAATTAGATTTTATTATATAATTTGATTGTTAGTTGTTTAGTGAAAATCAAATTTAATTATGAAAATGTTTAGTAATTATTGCAATTTCCTATCTATTTATAATTTTTTTTAAATAATTTAATTATTTGAATATATTATATAAAAATAAAAATTTATTTTTTTGATACTTTAATAATTTTTAATATGTATGCAATATATATCTAATATTTTATTTATTTTTAGTAAAAAATTAAATAATGTTATATTTACTACATTTAGTGGAAAAAAATTATTAAAATTATTACATTCACTTATAAATTGTAATATTATATAAATATTTAATAATAATTATAATAATATATAACAAAAATTTTATAAATGTGTAAATGAAAAAAATACATTAACTATTTTTTATTTTATTTAAATTAATAATAATGTCACTATTATATGGTTTTATAGGCTTATATTAATATAAAGATAACTATTTTCATTAATAATAAAACATTTATTTTTATTCAAATAAAAAACATTATACAGTTTTATTAATTAATAATAAATTTATATTTTATTAAAATAATCTAAATTATAAATACACAGGTTTTTAAAAAAATGTATGCAAAATAATTGACATAAATTGAATAAGATTTTTAAAATTATATAAATATATATAATTAATTAGATTTATATTTTTAAGATTTAATGGAAAAGTTTTAATAATTATTTTTTCTTACAATTAAATAAAAAGTTTTAATGGTTTTATACTTTCATTAGTTTAAAATATTGAGTTTTTTTTGTTTAATCAATTAATTAATTAATAGTCTACTTATTTGTAACTCACATATAATATATATATATATTGTGATGAGTTATAAACTTATGTAATGTTTTAATTTTTAATATATAAAATTTAGTATTTTAATAGAAAAGTTTGTTTAAATAGTAGTGTAGTCTAAAACATTAATTTTTTGAAAAAATATTATTTAATTAACTTGAATTTATTTGTTAATTAGCACTTGAAAACACACACACACACAGACACACACACATACACACACATACACACACATACACACACATACACACACATACACACACATACACACACATACACACACATACACACACATATACACACACATATACACAAACATATACACAAACATATACACACACATATACATACACATATACACAAACATATACACACACATATACACACACATATACACACACATATACACACACATATACACAAACATATACACAAACATATACACACACATATACATACACATATACACAAACATATACACACACATATACACACACATATACACACACATATACACACACATATACACACACATATACACACACACACTTATACATACATATATGATGAAAATAAAATTTATGTCACTGTTCATTATAAAAGTTTACAATTAAATTTATTTAACTAATTATTTTTGTTTGTGTGTGTGTGTGTGTGTTTGTTTATTTTATCTAACTATCTAGATCATTTTAGTTTATTTAAGTTATTTCAAACTGTCTATAAAATAGACAAACAATTACTATTTATACCATACACATACACCCACACACACACAATCAAAGAGAGAGAGCAAAATTAAATTTTATGACTAAATAGACATTAATTTTTTTAATTAAGATATTATTAGCAAAACAATTATCATAATTTCTAATATTGAATAATATAAAATAATATTTAATATTTTAATGTCAAATACAGTATGTGTGTTATGTATTTAAGTGTACTTATATTTTTAAAAATCTAAATAAATAATCCAGGCCAATTAAGCTAATGATAAATTTATTAATTTGTATATTCAATAATAATGTCTTATTTTATTTATTCAATGTCTGTTTATAAGTAAAAAAAAATTAATAATAAATTTAGTTAATAATAGAATAGTAATCGTAGAAAAAACAAACAAAAAATCTTAATATTTTATTTTATTTTAGCAAAATATGTAAAATTACTTAAATATTAAACAATTTAAGTATTTATAATTAATTTTTAAAGTACTGTTTATTAAAACATAAAATAATAGTTTAACACAAATACTATAAAAATACAATAAGTTTAAAATAATACTATATTTATAATAAAAATAGTAATTAAAAAAAATAATTATATTTATTGGATATTTATTTTTTTAAAAAATAGAGTATAAATATGTTAGTAATTATGATAATAATATAATACTTTTTTTTAATTGATTATATTTTTGTTGATGTTGTTGTTATTAATTTGTACTAGTTAATTAATTAATTAATATTTAATAAAAGTAATATAAAAATTAATCAATTCAATAATAAACAATATTAATTAACAATTATATCCCATAATAATAATAATAATATATAAATGAATTTTTATTTATTTATTTATTTTTTTGATTGTTATTAATTTAAATGAAATGATTTTTCAAATTTATTTTTATTAACAATATTTTGTATGTTTTGTTGTTGTTGTTGTTGTTGTTTATAAGTTAATATTATGTTGATATTCAATATCTTTATTATAATTTTCAATATTAATATTATTAATTTTATTATTATTATTATTATTATCATTGATTTTTGTATCGATTATTGATTGTTGTGTCGACACATCCATTGGCTTAACATTGGTTTTATTGTTGCCATTCATTAGCTTTGAATATCTAAATATAGTTTTAAAAAATAAATATAAAAATCAATAATAATTAATAACAATTTGTGAAATTTTTAGTGATATTTATAGTAATTTATATTATTATTAATAATAAAAGTACTTTATTTTTTTAATAATATAATATATAAAAATATCTCTATATTAAATCCTAATCATTAATCAATTTTTAAAAATATGAAAAATATATATATATTAAGCATAAGTAAAATATTTTTAAACAATTTTAACTAATAATATAAAAATATTTTCAATTATTATTAAATATTAATATAAATATAATCTTCTTTAAATGGATAATATATTTTTTTTTAAAAATATTTTCTTAATAATAAATATATAATAGTTTATTAATATTACGAAAAATACAGTTGTTTTACAAATATTTACTACAATATAATATAAAAATAGTTTTAGTAATACAAATTAAATAAAAAAATAAATATCTTTTAACTAAAAACATTTTAGTTAATACAAGTAATAATAATAATAATAATAATTTTATTAGTAAATAGTAAATAATTTAGTTTTTGTAATAGTTTTAATAATTTTATAATAGTTTAAACTATTTTGAAAATTGTATTATTGCTTAACATTTGTCATAATACCTGTTAATTAATAACTATTGTAAAAAAATTAATAAAAATTATAATTATAATTTATTACTAAATTTATATACTGTATATAGTAATTATAACCAATAGCTAAATATTTAATATAATAATATTAAATATGTATTATTAATTATTAATATAACATTATCTAATTATTTATTAGATTTATAAGATATATTTATATACTGTATATATAATAAAAATTTCTGTGAAAATTATTATTTCAGATGTGCTATACTTTTTGTATAATAATACTATACATTATATAATAAAATTAATGTTAATTAATTATTAAACATATATATATATATATATAATAAAACAAAATATAACATAAAACTATGCATAAAATATCATAATTACTTGAATCTCATTTATATTTTATATAGAAAATACATTAATCATATTATCGTATAAACTTTGACAATAAAAAAATCATAATTATAAGTTATAATAGTATTAATAATAATAATATTGATTGTAATATTTTATTTTAAATGTAGTTATATATATATAGCTAAAATATAAATATTTTTTTTATAAAATATTTCAAATTGTTATATAAATATACAGTAATATTTTATTTTAATACATACAATGCACATATGTTTTTGAAATGTTTTTTTAGTTTTTATTTATTTGGCTATTATTTTATCATTTTCATAATTACACATATATATCATATAATATATATCATATAATATATATCAAATATATCATAAATTTAAATATATTATTATATTGTTTTAAAAATTTTATCTAAAAAATCACAAATTATATATATATTTGATATTTGAAATATTATAACAAATAATATATTTACTAAAAAATTTATTTTAAAAATGTTTTTAAAACATTTTATTTTATATATATATAATACTATTATATATTTGCGTCACATTTAAAATAAACTTATACTGAGTGGTCCAACAAGATATGTCATTCGAAAAACACAAATATTTAAAAAACTGATAAATTTATTTTAATCAAACAAAAATTTTTATAAAATTGAGTAAATGGAAATTCTTATTTTAATAAAATTAATTTTTTAAAAATCAAAATGGCGGAGTTATGAGCCATTAAATAAATTATTAAAAAAGTTAAATAGCTTCACTACCTTTATTAAAAAAAATATGGTCATCAGCCGTCTGTTATTGAATATAAAGAAAAATTTAACAAACATAAAAAATTCATTGAAAAATATATTAAAACTAAGTTATAAATATTTTAAAATACTTAAATTTTTCATATTTTTATAAACGATAAAATTTATTTTTAATTTTAATTTTAGTGATAATGACTATTTATGTTCTTATTAAAGAAGAGTTATTTAATTTTAAAAATCAAAATTTTTTAATTTAAACAATAATAAATGCATGCATAAAAAGTACTATAAATGAATAAATTTTATAATCTTCAACTTTGCAATATAATTTCAATTAATGGCGAGCATTTTGAAATTTAATTTTATCAAAATAGGAACTTCCATTTACTCAATTTTATAAAAATTTTTGTTTGAATAAAATAAATTTAACAGTTTTTTAAATATTTGTGTTTTTCAACTGACATCTCTCGATGGTCCACTCAGTATATACTGTATATATATATATATACAGTATAATATTGTTAGCTTGTTTAATTTAGTTATTATTATTTTTTAAATGTTTTATATCATTATATTTGTGTGTGTGTGTGTGTGTGTATTAGTAAGTGATATTAATTTAAATATTGACTTATTGAAAATTTTTATTAAATAAATAACTTGCAACTTGTATTAGTTTATAAAAGTTTATTTAAGTGATTAAATTTAAAAGTTAAAAAAAATATTATACAATGTTTATTTTTTAGTTTAAAATTTTTTAAAATTTTTGTTTTATATATCATATATATATATATATATATATATATTCTACTATAAGTCTTATATTTCTAAACAAACATATATAATATTTTTGTGTAGAAAATTAAAAATAACATAAAATATATGATACTCGAAAAAATATAGTTTAATAATTTTATTTATTTTTTTGTTGTTGTAAATTATCTATTTTTTTTAAATTTTGGTTTTAATTTCACGCCTTAAAATGAAACCATAATTTTATTTGTTTAGCAAAAAAAAAATTTATTTGTTTCATTAAAAAATAAGCTGCACCCGTTTTTTAAAAATAATAAAAATATTTTTTTTTATATTATCAAATTAATGATTAAAAAATATTAATATATAAATGTTGTAAACTAAAAATTTAAAAAACAATTATTGTAATTTAAATTTTAATTTATTTAAATTTTTAGAAAATGTTATTTAGTATATAGATTTAAATTATTAGTATAACATTAATAATAATAGAAATATATTAGAAAAATAACTTATTTAATATATATATATATATATATATATATATATATATATATATATATATATATATTGATTTGAAAGTGTAATTTAACATCATTTATAATAGTTGTTATATTATATTAACAACAAAATACTAAATTATTTGTCAAATTTTATTCAATAGAAATATGAAATGAATATATAAATAAATATATTCATACTGTATATATATATATATATATATATATATTAAATAAGTTATTTTGCTATTATATTTATATACCATTTAGAAAATTTCAAACGTTTTTATTTTTCTTAAGTAATATATATATATATATATATATATATATATATTTCTGTCAACTAATGTTTATGTCAATTATACAGTAGATTTCATATACTGTATAGAAGTTTTGGTATATAATATTAAAAGTAAAGTATATATATATATAAATATTTTATATACTAATATATCATTATTTTTTTAGTTTCATTTATAATATGATATAGATTTTTCACTTTTATTTATATTTTTATTTGAAAAAAATCTGTTAAATAGTTTATCAAAATCAATACTGTATACAATATAGTTAGTTAAATGGCAAGCTTTTTATATTTTATTTTTATTTTTTTGACGTTGAAAATAAGTTTTTAGAAACAAAATTTATGAAATATATCATATCAAGTATGATATATATATATATAATATATGATATATATATCATATATTTTAACTAAATTTCAAAAACATACAAATTCACACATATTTTACTAAATAAATTATACTTGAAAATATTGTTAGTATTTACTACAGTATATATATATTTTATTAAATTATAGATATATATATATGCATAAATTATATTATTGAAATAATTTGTAGAGTATATTATATAAAGAAGTATTTCATTAATTATGTCCGAGCGGTTTTCTAAATAACTTTTGATCTGGTAGAGATAAATTATTTCTGTAAAAAGTTTATAATTTAGTTATTTACGCGTGATAATATCCACTTTTCATATTTAAATTTAAATCACGTGATCATATTTTTAACGGGATTTTTGCAAACCACTATGTCAAAATCTAACCTATAAATGATAGGATAAAAAATTTATAGCAAATTTGTAAAGCTTAAATTGATAATTTATCGGAAGAAAAAATTTTTGAAATTGGTCGAAGAATAAATTTTTTATGGCTTTTCGAACTTGTTAAAAAACACATTATATAAAATAGTCAAAAATAAAATGACGTTATTTATGGATAGTAGACACTTATTAGATAAAGATTTTAATACTATTACTTTTTCTAAAAACAAAATTTTTTCATGTCGAATATTTTTTCAGATAATTAAATTACACTAAAAAACGCAACATTGTAATACGATAATGTAATTTTTATTTAAATTTGATTATCTAAAAAAATATTTGACATAAAAAAATTTTGTTTTTAGAAAAAGTAATAGTATTAAAATCTTTATCTAATAAGTGTCTACTATCCATAAATAACGTCATTTTATTTTCGACTATTTTATATAATGTGTTTTTTAACAAGTTCGAAAAGCCATAAAAAAATTATTATTCGACCAATTTCAGAAATTTTTTCTTCCGATAAATTATCAATTTAAGCTTTACAAATTTGCTATAAAATTTTTATCTCATCATTTATAGGTTAGATTTTGACATAGTGGTTTGCAAAAATCCCGTTAAAAATATGATCACGTGATTTAAATTTAAATATGAAAAGTGGATATTATCACGCGTAAATAACTAAATTATAAACTTTTTACAGAAATAATTTATCTCTACCAGATCAAAAGTTATTTAGAAAACCGCTCGGACATAATTAATGAAATACTTCTTTATATATACATATATTATGTAGATATAACATTAAAAAAATAAAATAATGTAATAAATTATAATTATTATAATAATAATAATATCATAAAATCAGATGAAAGATATTCAAACATAAGTATTAAAAACATATAACAAACAAAAATATAAAATTTATAACATATAATAGCAATATTATTGTTATAATTTTATTTTATTTACTATAGCATATCAAGATATCAGTTATTATTATTATTATTAGTTTAAATAATTATAAATACAATATAATAATTATTAATAACATATTTATATTGTTTATTTACTAATTGTAAATTAAGTACCATTTTTGTTATACAATTTTTTGTTAGTTAAATATTAATCACATCAATGGCTATTATTACTTAATAAATATATTCAAACATAAACATACATTATAATGATAAAATCAAATAAATAAATAACTACAAAAAAAAACAATGTGTTAAAAAAATTTATAGTTTATATTTTTTTTTAGGTAATTTATTACTATAATTACATTAGTTGTTATTATTATTTTTTTACATATATATATATATAATGTATCATGCACATATTATCTATCACGGTTTTGTTTATAGTTTATTATCAACAACAAAAAATTATAATAGTTTTTTTTTGTGTGTGTCGTTAATGATAATAATTGTATTATAATAATATATTTAATACAATTTAATAATAATTTTACTAATAATAGATACACTAAAATAAAATTTTTAAAAAACTAATGTCTTATTAAAAAAAATTATGCTAAACTTAAATGTGTTATAACTTACACTAAAAAAATTTATGTATTTATAACATAAATTATTATACATACATATAAACATATATTAATAAATATAATACTGTAGAATAATTTATATATATATATTATATAATTTATATCAATTAATCTCAATATAAATTGTTTTAATAATTAAAAAAAAATATAAAACAATTTTTTAGTACAATGTATTGTTAAAAAAAATTAATACTATATTATTTATACATTATATATTAAATATTAAATATATTTTAGTAAAAAAAATTATTTTTATGAATAATTTTAAATTATAAATAATTATATATTTAATGGTTGGATGACATATAGTTATAAAAAATAAAGGACAGTTAGTTTAATAGGACAGTTAGTTTACTATTGAGACTATTGAGATCCAGTTTTTACTATTGTCTTCAAGCTATTAATACATAGTAACTTATACATTATATACAAATTATATACAGTATAAACAATTTACCATAACATTGGTTTTTTTGTACATAATATCAATATTTAATATATATAACATTTTATATTGATATATGTTATATAATTTCAATCAAATTATAGTTGACATTATATTTATAGAGATAGTTTTTTAATAGTTATAGACATTATTATAATTTAATATAATATGTTTAGTTTAATAATATAATAATACTAATAGCCATACAATTCAACAGCAAAAAAACAAAAAAATGTTAAAAAAAAATTAAAAATAATAACAAAGATTTTTGTTGTTATTGCTGTTGTTGTAAATATTTTTTAATACATATAATAAATATATTTATTAAATACAATAATCTATCAATTTTTTTAAACATAAAAAATTTATATAAACTTTTTATTTAAAGTTTTATTAAAGGATTTTCGTTATATTATATATATATATATATAAAATGCCATTAAATTTGCTAAAAAACTAGAGGACACACATACATAAAAATAATAATAATAATAATTGAAAAATAAAATAAAATGCAATTTTTCTTATGATTAAATTTTGTCGTCTCTAATACTAACAACTAATTCAATAATAATTGCATCAATACTTTAGATTCACTTATTTTTTTTTGTGAAATATTTTATCTGTAAAAAACAAATTATTTGCTAAGTATTTCTATAATAGTATAAAAACCAAACCTATTTTACTATTTATAATAAAAATTTACAATTTTTTTGTTTTTTTTCAATTTAACATTATTTTGGATGCAATAAAATCTATAGATTAGTCAGAAAGAGAGAGAGAGAGAGAGAGAGAGAGAGAGAGAGAGATATAGACATTAAAAAATTAATTTTATTAAACTTTATATTTTTACTTAACACTAGTTTTATATCACAAAACACTACATAATCTTTCTATATATATATATATAAATATATTATGTAATATATATATATATATATATATTTAAACATTTAGTAATTTATTATTGTGGGTTATTTTATTTTATTTTTTTTAAATATAAATCTCTAGTAAAAATTTACATTGCACATTTTTATGAAATTTTTTTAAAAAAAAACGTTTTTATTATTTTTCAATACTAACTTAATTATTATTTAAGTTTTTTAATAAATATATAATATATATAAAATAATATATGAATAATAATATTTATAATATATATATATATATATATATATATATATATATTATAAATATTAGATAAGTTTAGTAAACACAACAAAATTGACAACTTAATTTAAATATATATATATTATAAAACATAAATTTAAAATATATATATATATATATATAATTTATATATAATGTAAGTTATATTTTTAAAAAGTAATTTACTAATAAAATATGCATATTTTCTAATAAATATTTATAAAAAAAATTTTTATTGTGTTTTTATATGTCTAGAAAAATGTATTTTAAATTTTTTAGATTATTTTTCACTAAAAGTATAAATAAATAATATTAGTATTAAACTATAAAAATAAATAAATAAATATTATATCTATAATAATATTTAATAAAACAAAAACAATTTTTTTTGTTTAAAAATCTTAATGCACTTTATATTATTTATTTATTTTTTTTAATATTATGTTGAAAATCCTAATAAGACAAACAATTTTTTTTAAATACTAAATACATTTTTTTCTTACAAAAAATATATCTTTTATATTATTATCCTTTTTATTAAATATTAAATATATTTTTAAAAATCGTGTATTTTTAATAAATTTACTAAAAAAAAAGTTTTTAATACTATTATTTTGTTTGTCAAAATATTTTTTAAAAATAATATTTTAACTAAAATTTTACTTATTATAAATTTAAGATTTTCATCTATTAAAATTTTTTTATTAAATATATTCACATTACAGTACTACTAATAAATTAAATCTAAATTTACTTAATTTTTTACTAACAAAATATAATAATAATAATAATAAATTATATGATTTAAAACATAAGCATAATAAAATACTAAAATAAAATTGTTAACATTAAATAATATATGAAATATATAATATAATAAAAATTAGACGATAAAAATATATATATATATATATATATTTATATTAAGTTAGTATTTATCAATAGGTTAATAAAAAAATAATATGAAATATAATATTATATAATATATATCAAACAAAACAAATAACAAAAAAATATATCATTTCTTAAATTCTCACTAATGAAATGTCTTTCATATTATTTGTCATTTTTTAATATAGTTTTTTTGCTTTTGTTTTTATTTTGTTTTAGTTTTTTTTGATGATATATAATATAATACTATAGTATATTTCTACAGTATTATAGTTTAATATATAAGTACTGAACTCTCTCTCTCTCTCTCTCTCTTTCTCTCTCTCTCTCTCTCTCTCTCTATATATATATATATATATATATATATTTTTTTTTTTATTTATATAAACTGTAAATATACTGGAAAATTGTAGATAAAAATTTATATACAATTTATCATTGTTTTCTCATCCATATAATGCAAAATAATGTGTAAACATTAGACAACATATATACAGTATATATAAAATAAAGTCAAAATAAGTTTCTTATTATTTGCTTATTTAACTATGTTATAAATAAAACATATATTTTTGTTGTATATATAATAATGTTTTGTTTTGTTTTTTGTTATTATTGTTGTTTAAAGTTTTTCCCAATTGATATGAGAAAAAGCATCGAAAAAAACAAATAAAATAATTTTTAACAGAATATTCTCTATAGGTTTACACTATTTACAGTATAAAAACTTATTTTTTAAGTATAAAACCTATTTTTTAATGTACTGTATATTAATAGACAAATTGATTTTTATATTGTTGTTGTATTTAAAAAAAACAAATAAAATTGATTTTATCTAATTATTTCTAAATATTTTACGATTAAATTAATTATTTTTATTTATATAAAAAGTTTTTTTAAATAATAATAAATTTTATATAGTAATTATAATAATGTATAATTTATATATATTATTCAGTTTATAAAACTTAAATTATCTATCAATAAATATAATTAATAATAATTTATTAATAATATATCATAAGTAATATTAATAATATATCATAAATAATAATAATAATAACTAAAATATATGTGAGAATTGTTTGATTGATAATCCATTAAAATTATTTTATTTTTTAAATACTAATTTTTTATATATCAAATAAATTTAGTCAAATGATAATAATTTTTTTAATATTGCAATTTTTTGTTAATAAAATTAATAAAATCGGTTGACAAACAAACACACATATATTCATAACTTTTATTAAATATAATTGAATTACTAAATAATAAAATTACTACTAATAATAATAATACTTCAAAAAAACCCAATAATTTACTAATAAATTAAGATCTTAAAAAATTTAATTTATATTTATATACAGTATATATTTATAAATAATTAATATTTTTGTTTTATAATTATTACTTTAAAAAATAACTATTTATTAAATCGTATTTTTTCTTATCATTTAATATTATACCTGAATATTGTCGGCCAATACGCGGTCAACATTGACAACGATTGTAGCGGTAATTTGTTGGCTGTCGCCGATGTTTTGCGGCCACCGTTGCCATTATTATTATTATTATTATTATTGGCCAGTTCGCTGCCGCGCTTCTGTAGGTTGGCTACCTGTTTCAGTTGTCTCAGCTGAAACAGTTGACGTAGTTTGGCCAGAAAGTTGGCCAAACGTATTGCCGATCTTAGCTTATCGATAAACGATAGCGAATCGATATTGTTGGCCAAAAATTGTCGGATACCGGCCATCGATGCCAGCGATCCGACGGTTAACGATCGCCGTACAGATGGTGAGGACGACGGCGATAATGTCTGAAGCAATGGTGACAGCAATGAGGTATAGGAGGTCAGGGACTTAGTAGTAGTAGTAGTAGTACTGTCTATAGGGTCGCACAGGCATAGGCTCCCGCCGTTTATCGCAGCGATTATAATCACAACAATTGGTGAACAACACATGTATAACAATATCGATGATTTCATTGTCGTTGTTGTATTGATTGATTTATTTATTTATTTAAAAAAAATTATTTTTACAATAATAATAATAATAATTTTGATGATAATTAATTAATTACAAAAATTTTGTAATAAATAAATAAATAGCAAATAATTTTTTTTAAGATAAATTTAAGATAACTTTTTTTCCCGTATGATTTAATTTATGTGCGAAAAAAGTTTTTCATATATATATATAAGTGATAAACTGTTTAAAACTTAAAATTTTTAAAATGAAATAAATATAAATCAAAATTGAAATAAAAATATCCACAAAAAATATTTATTTATTTTATTTATTTTAAAAAAAAAAACTATAACATCCTCTCAACTCTAGCTCTAACTCCAACACTAACTAAAATCATAAAAAATGTTTTTATTATTATTATTATTATTGCTATTTATTACAGATATTATTAATGTATTACTATTATTAGTATTATTACTATTGATAAGACAAAAATTGTTAGCTTTTTTTCAATTGCCTGTTATTTAAAGTAGTTTTTGTAATGTTGTTGTTGTTGTCATTGCTTGTAGTTGTAGTTGTTGTTGATGTTGTAGTTAGTGTCGGCCCTAAGTTTTTTGTTTGTAGGGCTCAGTTAGCTTTTTTTGGGTAATGTGTTACATCAAAAAAAAGGAGGCCAAACACTGAGGATTGGCCTATTATAGTGACTGTGCTATCATTTAGTCATAGATAATACAGGTCTCTCTCTCTCTCTTTCTCTTTCTCTCTCTCTCTCTCTCTCTCTATCTCTCTCTTCTCTCTCTCTCTCTCTCTCTCTCTCTCTCTCTCTCTCTCTCTCTCTCTCTCTCTCTCTCGACATATGCAAGACGTGACAGTGAGATGGATGTGCTCTCAAAACAAAAAATTATTAATTATTTAATATATATATTTTTTTATTTATTATTATTATACTATCATATAATTTATAACAAAAAAAAAGGATTAACTAATAGTTTTAATATCATATATTTTTAAAAAAAATAATATTTACAGCATTATATTAATATAGTTTTTTCAATTATTTTATATATATAAATATGTATTTAAATATGTAAATGTAGTTTTGATGTTTAATAATATAAATATATAGTATTATCAGTTATAACTTATAAGTCAAGTTGTTAGAGGTTTTTACTTATGTTTGTTTTTTTTGTAGGCATCCTATGACTTATTAAAATATGATTTAATATTTAATATTTAATTAAGTGTATATAATAATTAAATTAAATATAAATAGACAGCATATAGTATATAATATATTTTTTTTTAGTTTGTTGGTTTGTAGTGTACTGCATATTGATTGTACAGTTAATAATTAAAATGATAATAATCATAATTATTTTTTTAAAAAAATAAATATCATATTTGATATGTAATCAATGAATATAAGTGAATCCATGTAATTTTTTATGTAGTAATCTATAATAACATATACTGTATATAGGGATAAAAAAATTTGTTGTTAAGATAACATACAGTATTGGATATTTATATTTATACAGTATATGAAAATACAACTACTAATTATATATATACTATATATGAATTTATACGGTTTTTTATCATAAACATGTTGTCTATTATTAGCTTATTTTTTTAGACAAAAAAAATGTAAACTAGCAGTCGTTAGTCAAGTGCTATCATCATAATACTGTATATTATATAATTTAATAATAATAATAATAATAATAAATAAATGTTTTATTCAATGTTCAGCTAAAATGTTAAATATCTGTAGTAATGATAACATATTACTGTATATACTGTATATATGTAACATATATCCTGAAAATATTTATATATTTTTTTATCTCTAACTGTATATAACTTACAGTATATTTAATTTATATATAAGTATTGAAATACAACCTGAAATAAATAGCAGAGAGAGAGAGAGAGAGAGAGAGAGAGAGAGAGAGAAATAAATTCATGTCATTGTCATTAACTTTGCGTAAAAATTATTTTATTTTAGTTTATATTTTTTTTATTTTACGGTTTAGTATCCGATATATACAGTATATATATATATATAGTATACAGTAGTCAGATGTCCAACATATTTGAAAATAAATATATTAACAGCAAAACAACAACAACAAAAAAACTAGTAATCATTGTAATAAAAAATTATTATTATTATTACAGTATTAACATAGCTATACATAAACATTGTTATTATTATTATTATTATTACCTGAATCTAATGTGTGAACTAATGCATTGATCTAAATTGCAAATTAATTATTATAATTAATAACAATATTAATGTAATAATTATTATAAGTTAGCAAAAATATATATATATATATATATTTATATATAATCTAATTAATAACTTAATTATAATTTGTTTGTTTGTTTTTTGTTTTGTTTTGTTAATTAACTAATTAATTAGAGTTGTATTAGTTTAGGAGATTACATAATATATGTATTATAAAAAATATATTAAAATATAATTTTGTTTTTGTTTTTCAATTTAAAATTTTAAAGATGACTTTGGGAGGTGTCGTTAAAAATGGTTTTATTTTATTTATTTTTTTATTTTTATAAAAAATATTTATTATTGTTATTATATTGTGATTATAGCTTATCAATCAATTAAAAATCAGTGACCTTTAAAATAAAAAATTTTAAAAAATAAAATAAATATAACTATGTTATTAATGGCTAAATAATATAAATATTATACGATATAATGATAGCTAAATATTTATCATTTAAATAAAAAAAATTTAATTTATGTAATAATAAAAAATAATAATTATTATTATTAAAACTGTTACTAAACTAAATATTGCATGTGTTGACGATTGTATTGCATTTATAATTATATATAGTGTCAAATATATAAATGTTTAAACCATTTATTTATTTTGTTATATATAAATATATGTATATATATATATATATATAAATGTTAATATAATTAAAACTTTTAAAAAATCAAAAATATCATGCATGTGTTACTATATTATAAATTATAAAATTAAATTCAATTGACATAAATTTTATGGTAAAAATTTTTTTTTATATAATATATTATTTGTTTTTATTATTATTATTATTATTTATGTTGTTAGTTAAATTTTTAAAAAATAATAATAATAATTTTCTACTTTTTATATATATATTTAATTTTATGAATTATTACTACCGTTTAGTATGCATATACATTGTATATATATATATATATATATATTGTATATATGTATATATATATATATAAAGATGATATGTTATGTATAATATTAAATGCCATTAATAATCAGCTAAATAATAATTTTTGTGGCGATAAAATAATATATGATTTAAAGTAAAAATTAAAAACAATTTTAGTGACATTTCATAAATTGTTTTTGTTTTATATCAGAAAAATTAATTATTAATAATAATAATATTTATTATTGAAAATGGCTTGAATTTGACAAACAATTTATTATAAATATATATATATATTTGATATACAGTTTTAAAATTTTAAAACTGGTTTTTAAAAAAAACTATTTCTATATATATATTTAATATTATAAATATATATATACTCTGGTATATTGTTTTTGTTTTAAAACTCAGAAAAAACAAATATTTTTCAATCAATGAAAATAAAAATTTCAATTTATTATAATTATAATTATAAAATAGTTATATATTATACAGTTATATTATATATAAAAAAAAATAATAATAATACAAAAATAAATTATATTATTATTTATTAAATTATTAGTGTTTACCAAAATAAAAAAATGCGCTAATTATTATTATTATTATTATTATTATTTTTGATCAAATAGTTTAATTATTGTTAATTATTATTATCATTTTTTTTGTTAAAAAATTAATTTATAATTAAGATAGTGATATATATATATATATATATATAATTTGTTTTGTTTAAAATGTTTTTTAATTATATTGATTAATAATTTGCTCTATTAGTTAAACTAATTAAAATTTATGATTTTTTGTTGTTATCTTCATTGGAAACAACTAATAATAAAAAATATAAAAATAACATATTTTTTATTATTTAATTTTTAATTGGAAGCATACATACACTTTTTAAAAAAATGTTAAAAAATAATCTTAATTTATGTTATTGATTGCCCCATAGAAATGTGTAAAAATAATAATCAATAGGTTTTTTTTAGTTGTTATTATTATTAGTAGTATTATTTATTATAATAATTATTATTTAGTTTTTTTTTTAATAAAATCATATCTAAAATCAAATTAATATTAAAATACCTCTTAATATTAAACAAAATAATATCAATAATAATAATAATCGTAATAATAATGAATGTTATGTAAAGTTTAACACCATTTATACGACGATATGATGGCATATATTAGATATTTATACAGTTATTATAATCTGTTAGCAAAAAAAATATATGTTATATATAATTACAGTATATATATATACTGTATATATATAACTAATTGCATGTTAAATGCCATCACTGAAAAAAAACTAAATCAAGTAATACAAAAAATTATTATAAATAAAAAATCAATGAAACATTAAGTAGTAAAATAAATAAATCAAATCAAATCAAATAAAAATAGCACTTATCTATTGAAAATTGTTTTTAGCAAATTAAACATTTTATTATGGTAAATTATCTTGATTAAAATAACATAGATCTATATCAGCATATATATATATAATATATATTAACTGTATTTATATATATATATATATATGTTAAATATACTTAAATTATGAGGACCACCCAATTTGCAAATAAAATGAAAAATTTCATTTTAATGATACACAAATTGAATATTTTATTAAAATTTTATTAAATAATTATTATTAAATATATTTATTATTATTTCTCATTAAAATAAAATATGTACACAATAGATAAACACATACAGTAGTTTTTTTTTAATTTTATTAATGATAACAACAAAAATAAAATATATATATCATTGATATAATTAGATAATAAAATATTAATTTAATTATTATTATTTTTTGGATAAATTTTCAAAAATCGACACAAAATGATAATAAATTGTATTATTGATATTAATTAATGTACATTAATAATTTTTGGATATAAATATTTAATTTTTTTACATACATTTTTTAAAAGTTATAAAAGTTATGCACAAAATATATCATATTATAGTTATTAACAAAAAATTCTTTAAAATTATTTTTCTTTTTATATTTTAACAATTTGACAAATAGTTTTAAAAATATTTACTAATATTTATTATTAATATTTAATATACTTTTTTTATTTTAAAAATATTATATACAGTAATTTAACAATATAAAATATTTTAAATTCTAAAGTTAGATACTATAATATTTTATTTATTTTTATATATATTTTTATATATTTAATAAATTAAATTGACATTTATTTCTATTAAATTGTTAACTTTCAATATGTATTAATTAATTATCAATTTTTTCAAGTTTAACTATCATATATATAATTATTTATTTATATATATATATATATATTTAATATTTATCAATTAAGTAAATATTACTTAAACATTAATAATAAACTAAACAACAATATTTATAATAATTATTATTATTTCAAATTAATTAATTTAGTTTTAATTGAGTTTACATATAGAGTTTTTAAATAAATAATTAGAAATATTTTTTAAAAAAATTATTATTAATTTTTTTTTAAATTATGAAATATTCACAAACTGGTAGTTAAAACAACCGGTGCTTTGGTGGCTACCGGTGGTGCCGACGACATTGCTATCGATGATTGTTTAGTATTGTTGGTAACGTTGGCGGTGGTGGTGGTGGTCGTGGAGGCCGTATCGTAACCACTGACCATATGATTATCAATATTATCGGCAAACTTGACGACCGCTATATCTATCGGCACTATCACTTCATTGTCGTTATTATCATCTGATTGTTGAGTACTGACCGGTTGGTGATGATGATGGTTGTGCTGCTGATGGTCATACATACTGTCCTCCATAATATGTACTATTGATTGTTGATGGTTATGCTGCTGGTGATGATGATGATGATGATGATGATGGTTGTCGTCGGCTAGTAAGCCGGCACCGGTAGCATCGTTACCGCTGACCGTACCGACAGTATCCGACTGTTGCGGCTGATTGGTTGTCTGTACGATAGTGAACAGCCGTTTTGCTCGGCGCCTGAAATGGTCGTTAAGCCAACAATAGATGAACGGGTTATAGCAAACTGAGGACATGGCGAACCAGTGTACCGCAAAAAATAGGCTAACCCTACGTTTAATAATTAAATAATATTAATATAATGTATAAAATATAATAAGTATTTAAAATAATTAATTATTGTAATTAAACACATATGTATATATACTAAAAACTTATTTATATATATAATTTATAAAAATAATAAATACTAATAAATTCAATATTCAAACTATATTAAGTAAATTATTGTTTTAATAATATATATATATATATAAATAAAAAATCAATTTTTTAATTTACATATAAAAATTTTTATTATGTATTAATATTTATCTCAAATAATCCTATTTTTTGAAATAAATTTATTTTTATCATTTGTTTTTTAATATTTATAAAAAATTTAAATAAATTTATGATTTTACTTTATATATACTTTATATATGCAGTATATATAGTATTAAAAACTATAGTAAACTATTACTATAGTTACTATAGTATAGTATTTATTATTATTATTTAACAAACTGTATTTTATTTTTATTTTATTAGTATAAAATTGTTTTAAGATTTTTTTCATGTTTATATTAATTAAATATATGTAATGTCAACCTATTAAAGAATAAGCCTAATAAGGAATGAGTTTATTAAACAATTGATTTTTTGATAATTTGTTAATCAATTTTTGTGATTAATATCTCATTAGAGAGCTATTTATATGGCCTCTCAATTATAATCATCAATTTAATGCCAATTATTATCACAATAACACAATTGTGTCACAATTTAGACTACCTCTGGATAACAATATTAAGAACGTAAACAATAGTAATTTTAAAAAATAATTACAATTAAATTAACAAATAATTAATTAATTTTTAATTTTTTTATAACACAGTATATATCAATAAATATATTAACTAAGAAAACAATGACTATTATTATGATTTTGATTTACTTTATAATTATTTAGTCATTTGATTACAAAAATTTAATTAAGGAATGGATCACAAAACGATTGAATGACAAGTTATTAGCCATAAATTATGACAACAAATAATAAATTATTTACAAATTGTTATATACCTTATTACATCACATTAATGACCTCTATATAACAATAACATACACTACAAAATTTACCGTATTACCAAAAATAATACCGTATTACCAAAAATAATACCGTATTACCAAAAATAATACCGTATTACCAAAAATAATACCGTATTACCAAAAATAATACCGTATTACCAAAAATAATACCGTATTACCAAAAATAATACCGTATTACCAAAAATAATACCGTATTACCAAAAATAATACCGTATTACCAAGAATAATACCGTATTACCAAAAATAATACCGTATTACCAAAAATAATACCGTATTACCAAAAATAATACCGTATTACCAAAAATAATACCGTATTACCAAAAATAATACCGTATTACCAAAAATAATACCGTATTACCAAGAATAATACCGTAATACCAAAAATAATACCGTATTACCAAAAATAATACCGTAATACCAAAAATAATACCGTATTACCAAGAATAATACCGTAATACCAAAAATAATACCGTATTACCAAAAATAATACCGTAATACCAAAAATAATACCGTAATACCAAAAATAATACCGTAATACCAAAAATAATACCGTAATACCAAAAATAATACCGTATTACCAAAAATAATACCGTAATACTAAAAATAAAACCGTATTACCAAAAATACCGTAATACCAAAAATAATACCGTATTATCAAAAATAATACCGTATTACCAAAAATAATACCTTATTACCAAAAATACAGTACTACCAAAAATACAATCTTTCCAACACCTTTACCTAATTCCCAAATTTTATATCGAAATACCATGTTTCCATAGAAATTTTGTATTTTAAATAAGTACCGTCCTATATAAATATTGTTTTAAATATGTACCGTCTTCCCATAGAAATACCGTGTTACATTATTAATTATATATGTAATTATATTATACCTTGTACCTAAAATTAATCTTATTTATGGTATGAGAAAATTAAAAAAATTATATGAGAAGACGGTACATATTTAAAATACACTACTTATATGGGAGGACGGTACTTATTTAAAATACAATATTTCTATGGAAACATGGTATTTCGATATAAAATTTGGGAATTAGGTAAAAGTGTTGGAAAGATTGTATTTTTGGTAATACGGTATTATTTTTGGTATTACGGTATTATTTTTGGTAATACGGTATTTTTGGTAATACGGTATTATTTTTGGTATTACGGTATTATTTTTGGTAATACGGTATTATTTTTGGTAATACGGTATTATTTTTGGTAATACGGTATTATTTTTGGTATTACGGTATTATTTTTGGTAATACGGTATTATTTTTGGTATTACGGTAATATTTTTGGTAATACGGTATTATTTTTTGATAATACGGTATTATTGAATATTGATATATTATATACAAATAGTACTAATACTAATACTAATACTGTACTTTACTAATAGTAAGGTTATTTATTTAGAGTCTTACGGTATAATGTTATAAATTTATAATCATTATATTTAGTGACATTATTGATGTCCATTTTGGTTGATATTTGTATTTTATATATTTTGTATTAAAATAAATTCATTCTTTAATAGGTTGACATATCATATATATATATAAATTTTTTAAGTAATCTTATAAATTAAATATGTCTTAAAGCTATTGTTTTGACAAACTTTTGTATTAATCACAAAATAACAAAAAAGATAATAACTTTTGTCATAATGTAGTTATTAGTTGATTAAAACATAGTACTGTATATATATACAGTAGTATTACTGTATATATAGTTTTTATTATTAACAATGAATGTGTGCCATCAAGCTCAAATATTTACTTAACATGTCAAATTTATTTTAATATAATCTCCATGTCTCAAAATTGTGTATGTGTATGTGTATGTGTATGTGTATGTGTATGTGTATGTGTATGTGTATGTGTATGTGTATGTGTATGTGTATGTGTATGTGTATGTGTATGTGTATGTGTATGTGTATGTGTATGTGTATGTGTATGTGTATGTGTATGTGTATGTGTATGTGTATGTGTATGTGTATGTGTATGTGTATGTGTATGTGTATGTGTATGTGTATGTGTATGTGTATGTGTATGTGTATGTGTATGTGTATGTGTATGTGTATGTGTATGTGTATGTGTATGTGTATGTGTATGTGTATGTGTATGTGTATGTGTATGTGTATGTGTATGTGTATGTGTATGTGTATGTGTATGTGTATGTGTATGTGTATGTGTATGTGTATGTGTATGTGTATGTGTATGTGTATGTGTATGTGTATGTGTATGTGTATGAGTATGTGTATGTGTATGTGTATGTGTATGTGTATGTGTATGTGTATGTGTATGTGTGTATATGTTGTAAAATTTCACTATTGTTTTTTTTCATTAATTTAGTTAACAATTTAACAATTTATTTTTACTTATATAATAATTTTCAAAAAATGTATTGTAATACAAAAACATATGCACAATCTCTACTAGATTTATATTTTATACTATTTGACAGCAATTACTGTAATTTTTATTTATTTATTTTCTTTTAAATATTAAGTTATAAAAACATTATTTTCGATATTTTTCTCAAAATAATATAATAATAATAATATCAGAAAATTTTTACTAAATTAACATTTATATATCGTTATCTATAATATTAATACATGTATTACACAACAGTATTTACCGTTAAATATATGGGTATAACTGTATATATATATATATATATATATATATATATGTACAGTATGTAACCGGATATATAATTTTTTTTTTAATTTATTGTTTGTAATTAATTAAAATTTATTCTGTTTATGTTAATTTTGTTTGTTTGGTTTTTGACAAATATTTTTTTTAATTAAAATTTTTACTAACTAACAATAGACCAGTGATAATATTAGCATAAAATTAAATTTATCATTTTATGATAAGACTCTCTCTCTCTCTCTCTCTCTCTCTCTCTCTCTCTCTCTCTCTCTCTCTCTCTCTCTCTCTCTATGTATGTATGTATTTATATGTTAATTGATATTAAATGCCAAAAATTTTTAATATAACTTATAATACTGTAATACAATATAACAATATAAACGGATTAAATATTTTTGCTGACATAGTGTTAAATTAAATGATAATAATACTGTTATAAATTTCAATTAAATATTAATTAAATAACACTACAAACTATAGTTATATACTGTAGAGTAAGTAATATTTTATTTACAGTATTTTGTTTGTTTGTTTTTTTTTGGTTATTTGTTTAATTAAAAAATAAATCTATTGAAATTAATAAATAAGTAGATATTTGTATAAATAAATATATATATACTGTATATACAATATTATATATATATATATATATATATATATATATATATATATAATTTAATATTTGTATTTTAATAATAATAATAATATTATTAATACAGTAAATAATAATAATACATATATAATTGTGTATTAAGCGTGTTTTTTGAGTAATTTATGTTAAAATATTAAAATTATTAAATTTTTGTATATTAAATTTCTAACATAACTATAAAACTATTTTTGTAAAATTAAGTTAATATGATTTATTAAATTTTTAGGCATTTTTAATATCTATAAATAATATAAAGGAAATAATTATATTATTATTATTATTATTTATCTCGACATTTAACAAAAATGTAATTTAATTTATTTTTCTAAAATTTCAACTTAAAATAAATTAATTTTTTTTAAAAATATATCATAACTAAGCATGTAAATTATTTTTAATATTATTAGTATAGTTTAGTTTTACTTATTTAATTTATAATATTTATAAGTAATAACCATATTATTAATTTATAATGATTAAATACCTATTTATTATGAAAATTAATATATATATATCATATATCATATATATATCATATATTACAGTGAATTTCCATTTAATAATTATTATGAATAAATTATTGATATACTCTATCTATATATTATTAATTATAATAATATATTTTTGTTGTTTTATATTTATTACTGTTATATATTAATGTTATTTAATATACTTATTAATATACTAAATATATTTTATAAATACACTTAAGCAAATTATATTAATATAATTTTGCTATAAGATAAATATATACACTTAGAGTGAGTGAGTGAGTAATAGTGAGTGGGTGGGTGAGAGAGAGAGAGAGAGAGAGAGAGAGAGAGAGAGATTAACACATATACTAAACATACAAATATTTGATATTATTATTATTATATATTACATGAAAATTATTAAATTATCAATATTTTTACATAATACAGTACCGGGTATATACTGTATGTACTGTATATACTATAATATCATATACAGTATTGTGTATCATAATTTAATTTATTATTATAGTTTTATTATATAGATAATAATAATAATAATAATTTTTTCATCTATGTTGTTTACAAATGCTAGATTCAATTTGATTAGACGGGTAAATGTTAATGTATAGAAAAATTTTGTATTTATATATCAATATACTGTATATTATATATATATATACTGTAAATATAATTTCTATTAGAAATATATATATATATATATATATATATAAATTTATATATTGTATCAAAAAATATATGAAATTTTAATATTATAGTCAAGTATTAGCACTCAAATTATAATATATTTTTAGCACATAATTTATTCAACAAAAAAAATCTATATTATATACAGTACTGTTTATTATTATTATTATTATTATTATTATTATTATCTTTGTATATCACGGTTGTTCCGGTGTGATCACAGTTGTGTCGGCCACTTTTGGTGGCAGAGACACGACTGGTTAGACTCAACTCAAGTCTAGTACTTTTCTGACTGTTCTACAACTCTGAAGTATCACTGCTTTTTGCATTTCATAGATCTTAGTTTTTCTGATTTCCAGTGATTCCAAACTTAGGGCCAGATTTTTCGGTATTACGGCCATTGATGACAGGATTATAGGTATGATTTCAACTTTCTTAATGCGCCACATCTTATTGATCTCATAGGCCAAGTCTGTATATTTTCGGCGTTTCTCACTATGCGTGTCCTGTAGTTTGTGTGTTAGTGGGACCGCTATGTCAATTATGTATGCCTTATCTTGATGTTTGTCTACTAGTACTATATCTGGGCGGTTGTGGGCCACAGTCTTATCTGTTCTTATTTCTTTATCCCAGTAGATCTTGGCTCTGTTGCTTTCCATTACACTTTGTGGCTCGTATCTATAGTATGGTAATGGTTCTTTGATTAGTCCGAATCTTATTGCCAATTCCTGATGTATGATTTTGGCTGCTTGGTTGTGACGGCTTAGGTACTCGGTGTTTGTGAGTACTTTACACCCGTTTAGTATATGTTCTATTGTTTCGGACTCCATATGACACATCCTGCACTTGTCTGTTGGTATATTTAGCTTTTGGATGTATTTCTGATGGTTTCGTGTCGGAATCACTCGATCTTGTATTGCCATCATGAACCCCTCTGTCTCTCCATGAAGACCGGCGTACTTCAACCATTTTGTAGACATTCTTCGTCTACGTGTGTTTGGTTGAGTTCTGCTCTGTATCTACCGTGGAGTTCTTTTGAGGCCCATGTGTTAATCCTCTCTTTTTCATTTTGTATTTCTATTTGATGTTCATTATTGCTGAGATTTAGAGGTGTGTAGTTGTAATCAAGTGTTGATGTTATTTTGTGGAGCTCTGAGACATTGCATTTTTGTTGATGGTATTTTCTCAGCAATTCTCGCTGTTTGGCTTCAAGGCTAACAATGTTTAGTAACCCTCTACCCCCATGTTTTCTACTAACACACAGTCGTGCTACAGAACTTCTAGGGTGGTGTAGTCCAAACATTGTAAGTTGTCGCCTTATATGTCTTTCAATGGTCTCAAGTTCTGTTTTACTCCATTTTATTATTCCGAACGAGTATGTCAGTACAGGTATAGCCCAAGTGTTTATGGCTTTGAATTTGTTGTTTGAGTTTAGTTGAGATTTTAGTATTTTTATTATTCTTTGGTTTAATGTTTTCTTTATTACTTCTTTAACTTCTGTCATTTTAGATTTATGCATTTGCTTAATTCCTAAGTACTTATATATATCTCCATTTTCTAGTGCCTTTATATATCCGTTTTCAGTTTCGTATTGATTTCTTTCAGAATAGACTCCTCTTTTCAGTTTCATTATAGCACATTTATCTAATCCGAATTCCATATTTATATCATTGGAGAAAGTTTCTGTTGTTTTTAGCATTGCATTTAAATCAGATTCTTTTTCGGCGTATAGTTTTAAGTCGTCCATATATAGTAGATGTGTTAGATTATATTTTGTATCACTTGATTTTAGATTTACGCCTTTTAGCTTTTTAAGTAGTGATGACAGTGGGTTTATGGCTAAGCAGAACCACAGAGGACTGAGTGAATCTCCTTGAAATATTCCTCTATTTATTTTGATTTCTGTACTTATTTTTGTTCCATTATTTGTATTGATACACAATTTAGTATTCCATTTTTTCATCATATTTTCTAATGTGTTTATCAGTGTTTTGTCAATTTTATATAGTTTTAACACTCTTAATAACCATTTATGAGGGACTGAATCGAATGCTTTCTTATAGTCTATGTATGCCATTTCAAGATTTCTATGTTTTTGACGAGCTCTTATTGTAATGATATTGTCTATTGTTAATTGCTCTTTACAGCCCATCGAGCGTTTTATACAGCCTTTTTGTTCTTCAGCTATTATGTTGTTGTTACTTAAATGATTATATATTTTTGTTGATATTATGGATGTTAGGATTTTATACATTGTTGTTAGGCAAGTGATGGGTCTATATTTGCTGGGATCTGATGTATTTTCTGTTTTTGGGAGTAGATATGTTATTCCGGAAGTGAGGAAGTCATCGGTTTGTCCTGTTTGTATTATTTTATTCATTGCTATTGCCATTGGTTGATGAACTGTTGTAAAGTGTTTATACCAGAAGTTTTGTATTTTGTCTTGTCCTGGGCTTTTCCAATTGTGGGATTTCTTGAGGGCTTCGGTTAAGTCATCTTTAATTATATTTACTGAAGTCATATGTGGTATTTCTTTATTTTCATCTTCAATATCATTTATCCAATTAGATTCTTTATATTCCTTTGGGTTACTCCAGATTTCTTTCCAGTAGTTTTCTATTTCATCTATTTGTGGTGTATTGTTATTATTGCTTGAATTTATTTTATTTTGATTTCTATAGAACATTTTTTCGTTATTATAGAACATTGTATTTTGTTTTCGTCTTTCGCTTTGTATTTTATATCTTCTGATTCTTTGTGATAGTGCTTGAACTGTTTGTTTTAATGTGTCGTTGTAATTTCGGATTATGGATTCAAATTCAGGTTTTCCAGGTTTTGTCTGTAATGATCGGTATATATCTTTTAATGATTGGTTAAGTCTTTTAGATTTGTTTCCATTTAACACTTGCGTTATTCTTCCAATTATTTTTCTTTTCCCTTCTATCCGTGTCTCTATTCGCTTTTGCCATTTAGGTATTACATTTTCTTGATTTGATTTTGTTGTAGACATGTGTTCTATTTTGTAGCCTAAGAGTCGATACTGCTACTGCTGCACAATACGTTACTGTATTAATTGCGCTCAACGACATATTTTCTTCGATGTAATCTTTAAGTATATCATTTATCGTTATTATAGTAGATCTTGTTTTAATGCCACTTCTTATTTTTGGCAATTTAGGTCTGAATTCTATTTCGAAGTCTTTATATTGTTCTAAAGATGTTTTTAGTTCATTTTATGCTGTATTGTTTATGTTATCTGTTGTTGTAGGTGTCTCTTCTATTTCTGGCACTACTTCTACTGTGGTATTTAATTCAGTTGTTTCATTTAATGATAGTTCATGTGCCACTTGTTGTTTGATTTCTTGTAATTCAATCGGGGATATTTTATTATTCTTTGCTAAGAATCGCCGTTGGTCTGCAATTCTTTGTTCCGTTACATTTAGTTCTGGATATTTTTGCTTGAATGCTAAGTATATTTGGTTTCTGTAATCAGTCATATTTGTTTCGAGTCGAGTTGATCTGTAGTATTCGCGCATTATCAAGGTATTCATCTCATGTGTCCATCTCATGCGCTTTTGCGATTTGTCAACCAAATTGGTCAGTTGTTGCTGAGAACCAGCTTGAACTGAAACATTTTGGAGGTTAGTCTGATTTTGTTGACTAGTCTGCGGTCGCATTACATCACAGCTTTGCCCGCATAGCACATCACTGCGTGGGATATGATGCATACTTAACGAACTGCAGTCAATGCCTACCTGCTGAACGCGGGATTTATTTGAGAGGGTACCTCCCGAACACCCCCCGTTATTCCTACGACTACGTGTAATCATATTTATATATTTTGTGGCCTTTTTACGGGGTCCCGGTCCCTAGAGAAAGCTCAACACTAACATGTGTCTATTGCCACCCATTTCTTCACCACTAACATGTGTTTGTTGAAATAGGATTTTTTATTTTTTTTTTTTTGAAACAAAAGTGGCCATTGCGTGTGAGGACAAATAACTACTCGAAGGGTGAAGGGACATCCTTGCGGACGTCCCTTCGGGGCGGGGGCACCTTTTTACAGGCACCCCCGGGTGGGAGCACCCTTGCGGGTACCCCCAGGTGGGCACCGATACCGAAGTACCGATACCCGGGTCGGGCAGAAACTCGTCCTCACTTAGCACCCCGCTTTCCCCATACTACTTAAGTTGGCCGTCCTAAACAGCGTTGGTTGGGCAGGGACGGGAAGCACAGTTAAAACAATTTTTTTTTTCAGAAAAATTGCTTTACCACATCGGGGCTCGAACTATAGATCTTACTCTCCATTACACTAAATAGCCCTACACACTAACCACTACACCACTGTGCCTCCTCTTATTATTATTATTATTATTATTATTATTATTATTATTATTATTATTATTATTATTATTATTATTATTATTATTATTATTATTGCCTGTTAACTACTGGTAAACATTTTTAGACAACAACAACAACAACAACGTATAAATTTTATTTAATGATAAATATTTGATATGAATAACAACAAAATAATTTTGACATATATTAGTCTATATTTTAAGCATATGTGTAAAAATAAATATATCAATATTATTATTTTTTAATAAAAAACACGCTTTTAGCTAATCATGATTTTCAAATATTTTCTATATATATATATATTTTCTATTGTATATATACTGTATATATATAATGTATTTTAATATATTTATTAAATATATACTGTATTTGTCAATCATGTTTGACTGAAGTGTCTGTCCATTGAAAATCTAAACAAATAGTTCATATTATTAATGTTTGTTTGTCTGTACACAACACACACACACACACACACACATATATATATATATATATATATATATATATATATATATATAGGTATATATATATTTATTTATTTATATATTAGGTAAATATAGATTAATGAGAGACAAAACTTTCAATTGATTCAAAATGTTAACAACAATTTTTTTGGGGTTTTTTTATTATTATTATTTATTTGTGTGCAAATGCTATGATTGATAAAAAAATTATTTCTGTATAAACAATGTAATAAATAAATAAAATCTTATTATATTTATATATATACAGTATATCTTATTTTAGATATATATATACAGTAAATATATATATAAAAGTAAATGTCATAAAAATCTATAGCGTTTTTCTCAAAAAAAAACGTCAAATCACTAACTAAACTAAAACTAAATTTTGTGACAAAACATTTAATATAATAAAAAGTTATTATTATTATTATTGATATATACATGTATTACATATGATATGATCTATGTCTAAGTGTTGGCAATATTTTTTTTGGGGATTAATTTTTGTTGTTATTGTTGTTCACTAATGAAATGATAAGTATTGAAAAATAAAATAAAATGTTTATTATTATTATTATTATTTCAAGCAATTGCAGTATAATAAGTATTGATAAACCTATATATATATATAATATATATATATATATATATACTATTTATTTTCTATTTTATTTCTAATCCAAACTTTTTTTTAAATAATAATACTTTTTCTATGTTTCAAATTTAATTTACAATTTAATCACTATTTATTTTTTTAATAAAAAAAATTCCCCTAATATTAAATGTATAGTGTGTAACGTTTTTTTTTGTAATTTATAAGTAAAATTAAAATTGTTATTATTATTTTTCTATCTCATTTTATTAAATAAATAAAACATTTTTAATTATAAATGAGTTATAATAACAAAAAAATATTGTGTATATATTTATATCTATATAAATATTATTAATATTAATAAAATTTATAATTTACAGTAAAATACGTGTGTGTGTGTGTGTGTGTGTGTGTGTGTGTGTGTGGGTGGGTTAAAAGATAAACATTAAAAATTAATATTAATTTTTTGATGTTTTTAGTTTTTAAAATGACAGCTGTGAATGTTAATTATTTAAAAAAAAAATAAATAAATAAAAATGATTATTATGACAAGTGTCAATTTTTAAAAAAAAAAATATTATACTTAAATTAGTAAAAATATTTTTATTAAATAATTAGTTAATAAAATTAAATATCTGCATAAAAATTTTAATAAATTATATAAGTTATATAACTTTTGAATCTAAAATACGTTTTTTGAAAACTCTATAATTTAGGCAAATAAAAAATACAACAACAACAAAAAATCTAATAAAAGTTAACTCATGTATAAAATTGACAAAATATAGTTTAAATAAAAAAAAATGTTTAAATTTCTAAATTGATTTATATGAAGACAAAATTTATTTACATGTATTACATGTATTAAGTTTTTATTTCAAATAAATTAAATCAATTTTTAAAATATATATATATAAGAATAATTTTTATTTTATTTTCAATTAGCTAATAGTAGAATATTATTCATTTTGTTAATTATTCAATTTAAATATTGTAATATATTTATTTAATATATTATATAATAATAAATAAATTATATATATATTTAAGATACTAATTTAATAAATAAAGTTAAATTAGATTTTTTTGTTGTTAACTATATTACTACATAAATATACTGTATTTTTATAATTCATATGATGATAATAATAATAATAATACATTTAATACAATATAAAAAACTTTTTCAAAAAAAATTAAATTAAATTCTAACTTAGATTTCAAAATAAATAATCTAAAAATTTTATTTTACTATTTTGTCTATTAATCTACATTTTTTTATTAGTATTACAAATCATATTATCATGGTTGAATAAAAATTTGTATTATAAACTAATGGAAATTTATCTATTTTATTTAATACACAAAAAAATAATGTTTTTATTTTCTATCATCAATTCAATAAATTATTATTATTATCCTATTTCTATCCATACATATACTTTATATATATATATTATATATACTCTCTCTCTCTCTCTATATATAATACAATTAAATTGTCAACCATTATATAACAGCCAATAAAACTAATACTACTAAATATGTAAATGATTTACGATATAATAAAAATATTTATTATTATTATTATTAAGTAATAAACCAGAATATTCTTGTGAACCACTTTACTTACATAATAAATATATTATTTATATATATATATATATATATATATATACTGTATATTTTGCCTCCTATTTTATATGTAAGAGTTGTAACCAAAAAAAAATTATTTTTGTTATCACTTTATTCAACTATATATAAACTTTTTTTTTAGATTGAATATAATTTATACTTAATATAATATACAATATATACAGTATATATCATGTCATTATCTATCATATATAACAATGTTTGTTTGTCTCAATGTTTTTATGTATGTTTAGCCAGTGAACCAAAAATTATTGAATTATATGTAATTTGTTATGTATTGACATCTAAAAACAAAAATATATACAATATATATATATATATAGTGAGTAACAAAATATTGTCTATAGTATTGTCTTTAATAATATTGCAATAATAATATCACATTATATCAAATGGACTATGATTTTGATTTAATAAATTTGTTTTTATCATATTATATATATATATATATATATATATATATATATATATATATATATATATACTATTATATAGTGATCAATAGATTTTTCTACATATAATCTATGGATATAACACTATGATATCAATTGATATCAACTCTCATGTAATCATTTTATGTAATCATATATGTAATCAATAAAAAAAACTAAAACTAAAATAATCTCTAACACACACACAATTAGCTTATTTAAAAATATCAATTATTAATTAGTATTTAAAAAATACTAATGTTAATAATTAATAATATTCAATTAACAACACCTGTGTTGCTAATAATTGTTATGTAATAATTAATACCTTAATTAGCTAAAAGTTATTATAAACTAAATACAAAACACAAAATAAATTAACAAATAAAATATTATCAATAAATAAATTAATCAATAAAATAAAATCATAATAAAATTTGATTAGATTTTTTACTTAAAAATATATATAAAAAGTTAATAATTAATTATTTTGTTTTTAAAAATAATTATTCTAATTAAAAACGTAATTAATATTTTGGTCATTAAATAGATATTAATAGATAATACTATATTAATATTAATAATAATAATTATTATTATTATTATTATTATTATATTTCATACATATTTAAATATATATATTTCATAACTTTATTAAACTGTACTAAAAAACGTAATTAAAAATTTTAGTTATTATTTTTAAAAAATAAATTTCTAAAATAATGATATAGAAATATAAGATTATATATATATATAGAGGTATAGTATATATATATATATATCACTATCTGTTAATATTATTATTATTATACAGGTATTATAATAATAATACAACTGATTAATACATAAAATTTGACATTTAAAATATGATACGAAAATATTAACGTTATTTCCTAATTAATGTTATCTAAAAATAACTTAATTAGAAAATAATGTTTAACTTTTTTTTATTAATCATAAGTTTATTTGATTTAGCTATTTTATTACATACACATACACATACACATACACATACACATACACATACACATACACATACACATACACATACACATACACATACACATACACATACACATACACATACACATACACATACACATACACATACACATACACATACACATACACATACACATACACATACACATACACATACACATACACATACACATACACATACACATACACATACACATACACATACACATACACATACACATACACATACACATACACATACACATACACATACACATACACATACACATACACATACACATACACATACACATACACATACACATACACATACACATACACATATATATACTGTACATATACAAATTTATTCACCCGTATAAAAATCTCCCTGCACAAATTGCTTAGGAATTCATAATATAGAAATGCATTCCTTTTATTTTATATAGAAATTAATTTATTTTTTATCATATGATTTACTATAACAATATAATATTATCCAATTATATCAAAGTTATAAGCATTATATCAAAATAATTTGTCTATATTTTGTTGTTGTTATTATTTCTAATTTTTTGATTACTATACTCATTATGATTTTTATTACTAGAAATAATAATTTTATTTAATCATAATGACAATCAATGTATCATTACATACAGTATTTGTTATAAAAATAATATTATTTATATATGAATATACTGTATATTAATATATATATATAAAATATATATATATATATATATATATAGTATATATAAATCTTATAATTCATATTTAAAAAAATATGGTGAAAATATTCTGAAAATTTATGCGATATTTTTTTAAAAATTATTATTATTATTTTTATTAACCAAACTATTATCACTGTTTTGATTGTCTATTTAAAAAAATAAGTAAAATAATTGATAATAACTATAACAAACAAAATACTGTATATAATAGTCAATCGATATAATAATATTTACATAACTATCACATTCCTATTAAAAACATTAAAGAGTTATTTTTTAATTAAAATACAATATAATATTCATTTACTAATATATATTTATAGTAAATTTTATAAATTAAATATATGTATATAAAGTATATATTTTCTATCACATATTAATGACATACAAAAAACACACATAATATCATATTATAATACATATAATATAGATAATCAAATATATATATATATAGCAAGTAAATCAAATGATTAAATTAATTTTATATTTATCATAAAATAGCACAAATTATGTGCTTATATTCATTGATTATTTATCGTTTAGTCATTAACTTCAATTTAGTCAATTACTATACAATTAGTGTTACTGTTATTATTGTATATTAATGTATAGTTAATTAGTTCACAGATATCTAACGTTTATGTTTGGGTATGTGTGTGTGTGTGTGTGTGTGTGTGTGTGTGTGTGTGTGTGTGTGTGTGTGTGTGTGTAATGTACAGTATAATTACCAGTATATTACTCGATTAAATTATAAATACATTTAAAAAATTGAATCAATGTGTAGGTGTAGGTCAATGTGTAAGCTCTCTCTCTCTCTTTTTCTCTCTCTCTTTCTCCCTCTCTTTCTTTTTCTCTTTCTCTCTCTCTCTCTTTTTCTCTCTCTCTTTCTCCCTCTCTTTCTTTTTCTCTTTCTCTTTCTCTCTCTTTTTCTCTCTCTCTTTCTCCCTCTCTTTCTTTTTCTCTTTCTCTTTCTCTCTCTTTTTCTCTCTCTCTTTCTCCCTCTCTTTCTTTTTCTCTTTCTCTTTCTCTCTCTTTTTCTCTCTCTCTTTCTCCCTCTCTTTCTTTTTCTCTTTCTCTTTCTCTCTCTTTTTCTCTCTCTCTTTCTCCCTCTCTTTCTTTTTCTCTTTCTCTTTCTCTCTCTTTCTCTCTCTCTCTCTCTCTCTCTCTCTCTCTCTTTCTCATTGCATTACGTAATGGTAATAATTATGCATTATGTATGTAGGTGTAGGTCAATGTGTAAGCTCTCTCTCTCTCTTTTTCTCTCTCTCTTTCTCCCTCTCTTTCTTTTTCTCTTTCTCTCTCTCTCTCTTTTTCTCTCTCTCTTTCTCCCTCTCTTTCTTTTTCTCTTTCTCTCTCTCTCTCTTTTTCTCTCTCTCTTTCTCCCTCTCTTTCTTTTTCTCTTTCTCTTTCTCTCTCTTTTTCTCTCTCTCTTTCTCCCTCTCTTTCTTTTTCTCTTTCTCTTTTCTCTCTYTCTCTCTCTCTCTCTCTCTCTCTCTCTCTTTCTCATTGCATTACGTAATGGTAATAATTATGCATCATATTAAAATATACTATAAATGTATATAGTAGTACAAACACACAAAATCACTTAAAGTACAAGTAATTCAACAAAAAATAAGTTATAGTAAATTATGTTATTAGATATTAGTTTTAATTATCTTTAAATAGTCATAAACATATATATATATATATATAGTATATATATATACTGGATATATTATTATTATTATAAATAACTATTTAATATATATAGTATACATATTTATATACTTTATTTTAAGAAGTTATTTATAATAATAATAATAATATTATTAATAAAAGTTATTTCACACACACACACACACACACACACACACACACACACACAAACAAACAAACAAACACACATACAAACACACATACAAACACATATACAAACACAAACACACACACACACACACACTCATAATGACAACTAATAATATTATTATATATAATTTACTGTATATATTAAAAATATATATATTCAATATATACAGTATATATATTATGTATATTCAATATACTGTATTAATAAATATAACTATTTACCTATATTTGATAATCTCGAAATCGGCCAACAAATGGTAGACCTGTAGGGGCATCCAGGATATGGCAAACACCATAACCACTACAATCAACATTTTGATCCGACGTTTCTTCCGTCTCAACAACGATAGCCGATGCAGTTCGCTATGATTGCCGACAATTTCTTTGCGCCACAAAAAACAACCGATCCGTACATAGCATACGCAGGTCAACAATATCGGTAGGACATACTGTGACATAAAGGTCACCAGTGTCAAACGTTGCCGATAGATATGCTGGGGTTCGGGATAGTCGGCCCGACATCGGACTATCGATCGCTGATGATGTATAGGTATTTCGATCAGTTCATTGTGCCAGCCGTGCGGCAGTGAGAACAGGGCGGCCAACGACCAGATAACGGCCAATATGTTGACAAACGGCCAGCAAAGCCGTTGTTGGTGTTGGCTACTGGTCCGCGAACATGGCCAACAAGTGGGCGATACATGCGAATTATAGATAAGCGATCGGTACCTTTCGATGGCTATGACCATCATGGTTATGGATGAACAATGGACAGTCGTACTCTGGATGAACGGTACCAGTAGACACATAGTTTCGCCGAATGGCCAATTATCCAGTATAAATCTGGCTATATTGAACGGTATATTGAGCACCGTTAGCATCAGATCGCTGACCGCCAGATTAACAATCAGGACGTTGGTTGTCGTACGGCTTTCCTTTAGATCGTATAGTACTTTACAAACGAGTAGATTACCGGCCAATGAGACAACTATTATAAGCGAATAGAAGAATACTAGTGCAGCGTTTCGTATGAGTTCCTCGGTATCAATGGGATCGTCACCACCACCGACACCGCCAATACCGCCGCCACCGCCGCCGTCATCGTCATTGGCGGCAAACCTCCAGTTCCAGTCGGGATCAGACATATCATTGTTCGGATCGATAGTAAAGTTGGTCATAAAGTAAGTAATATTTTGGTCGCCGCCTCCGCCACCGCCGCCGATGCCGTATAATTGACGAAAAATATTGTCAATGTTTTGAAATTTTATTAAAACACTTAAATTATTATTAGTATTAGTAAAATTCATTATTATTATTATTATTATTATTATTACTTTTTAAAAGATTTATTTATTTAATTATCAATAAATTGTTTTTTTTTTTTTAAAAACTAAATATAGTTTTTTGTTATAGTTATATATAACAGTTTATTTACTATATATATGTATATATATTTTTATTAAGTTTATTAAAATAATATATATATATATATATATCACAATCATATATTCACAGACACAATATTTATATAATATAACTGTTTTACAGTATATTTAGTTATAACATATAAAAAAAACTTTTAATAATAATAACAACAAAATTTGTTATTTTAGTTTTTAGACTGTTTTTGAATATTATGGGTTTGTCTATATTTTAGTTTAATAGTATTTTATGTTTTATTATTATTATTTTTATTATTAAAATGTTTATTTATGTTTTATTATCATAACAGTGTAGCAATATTATTATTATAACAGCACCATTTAACATTTTAATTAATATTTTATTTAATATCTATCAATTTATATATATATATACATTATTTATAAATATCAATATATACAGTATATATATATATATAGATATATTCAGAAATAATTAAAAACTTAAGCATTAAATTAATTACAGAATATTCTGTATTGAATATCAATATTCAATAGAAGACTACTTGTTATTCAATGTTTGAATTCAATGGAAGTATTTTTTTCCCCGAATGAAAATGCATTTAACATTTATTATGAATAAAAGATTAATAAACAAAAAATTTTTTTTTTATTTTTTTTTATTTTTTTTTTCAATGAATTGATTTTTCAATGAAAAAATTTGATACACTTTTAGTAGTAGTAGTCAGGAGTAGTATTAGTCTTGTTATGACTTGAATCGAAAGGAAGTGCTGTTATGTATGTATGTATGTGTGTCTGTCTGTCTGTCTATCTGTCTGTATGGCCAGCATTTGCGCGCACCGGTAGATAGTGTTTTCAATATAAACGGTATACTACTGTACATTATTTATATATATATATATATCGGGTACTATTGTATAGTGTATATTGAAAAACAAACTGTACCCACAAAAAAAACCTAAATTAATTAATATTTAATTAATAAATTTAAAAAAAAATTATTTTATGAATATTATTGATTATATAAATAATGAATAAATACTGTATTATATTATATATATATAATTAGATTGAAATAGACTTTTTTTAGATACATTAATTAATTAATTAATTAATTAATTTTTTAATAAATAATTTCCATTAACAAAAAAAAAATAATTTTAAACTAATTATTTATATACAAAAAAAACAATTATTTAATTATCGTAATAAAAATAGCAAATATTTTGTATTGAAAAAGTTATATTTGAAAATAAGCTAATTTTTTTTAGATAATTAAATTGGATAAAAATATTCATTATTTTTAATTGTTATCAATGCTAATATATTTATTTTTTGCTTAACTAATTAAATTTATTTAGTAAACTAGTAAACACACACACACAACATGTTTTTATTTTTTAAAAAATATATATTCAATACTATACTCTAAAATATTTTATTAATTTACAATAAATTAATAAAAAAAACTAAAAAAATACTGTAATTATGTAATTTGATTATTTATACTATTATAGTAACACTAATTAACTATATTAGCTTATAATTAACTTAACTAATTAATTAGTTAATTAATTAACAAACTATAGTTTTAAAGTAAATATATTTACTAAATTTTTTTTTATAATTTCAATATCATATAATAAATAATTATCTCAAACTTTAACTTAACTTAATATTTATTTATTTAGTTTTAATATCTAAAGTCTAAGTTTTAAAAAAAATTGTTACATTAAATGCATTAATGTATCACTATATATATATAGTTTTATTATATTATTGATATAAAGATTACTTTTAATACAATTTGATATAAATGTCTATTAGATTTTTGATAATTTTTTTTGAATTATAAAAAAATTCAAGTTATTTAATATCTTTAGATTTATTTATGAGATATATATATATATATCTATTGAAATAATTTGATTTATTGATAATATTAGATTAAGTAATTTTTTAAAAAATAAAATCAAATTTATATAAATAAAATATAATATGAATACATTTTAAAATATTTATTAAAAATTTTTTTATAAAAGAAAATTTACTATTGATTTTCTACTGTTATATATATAATGAAATTGAATAATATAAATAAATAAATAAATAAATAAAATATATAATATTACAATTCAGTATACTATAAAAATATCTAGGTAATTTAATTTAATACACTATTAATCTACTTGAAATATTTTCTATTATAATATTTATTACATATAAATAACTAAAATTTATAATAGTTTTATTATTATTTTTGTAAAATAAAGTTATATTTGTATTTTATCAACCATTATATTATTTATTTATTTATTTTTAAATTATATAATACGTTTTATTTTTTTCAATAATTTTTTTTTATTTATTATAAATAGAGTATTGAATTCAATAGTATTAATACTGATAATAAATTTTGTAACATTTGTAAAAATAAATATTTACTCATTTGTTTCTTATATAAATTTTTTAATATAAATATATTTTCAATTTTTTATATACTGTTTATAATGTATATAAACTTAATTTTATTTATAATAATAAATAAAGTATTTTATTTAAATTGTGTTAATAATTACTATATATTAATGTGGAATATATTATATAAAATTACATAATTGTATATAAAATATATTTTTATATATTAAAACACTATTTATATATATATAAACAAAATATTTATCCAAAAAAATATATATATTTATTAAATGATAACTTTTTTTAAAAAAAAATGTGTATATATTTTATATATAAAACCATTGGCTAACTAGTGGTACAATTTCGACATCCATTTCCTCATTAGTATCGCTTCTGATTCTTAAACTAATCGATTGGTTATCAATCAATTGAGACAATTGACGGATCAATTGGTCAGTCGATACTAGTTTATCGCCGTTTACTTGAATGATACTATCGTTGACTTGTAATTTAGATCTTTTTCAATAATAATAATAATAATAATAATAATAATTAGTAATTAATTAATTAATAAAAAAATCTAATAATAATTCAATGAAAATAACAAAAAAACAATTAACCTAATAGTCGGCGAACTGGCGGTCACTTCGCTGACCACAAACTCTCCATCAATGGTCTCGTGAAGAATAATACCCAACGATCTCTTCAGTCTTGTTGTGTACTTATCTAATCGTTTTTGTCTTAAATCTAGTGACGGATTATCCATATATTGTTTGCCATTAATAATAAACTCTTTAAGAAATAAAAATAAAAAACAAATACAAAAAATAATTATTAAAGACTGGAACCCTTACCCTTTAGGTCGTCCAGTTTAATGGCAATAGCTATACGATCTTCAATAGCCGAACAACAAACAGCCACAACTTGACCGCTGGCCGTAAATATCGGTGCACCTGAATAGCCGGGCATCGAATTAGCCGAATGACACAAATAGTGATAGGTTTGCGGCCACAGAGTGTTATAGAAGTGATGACAATCGCGGGACAGTAGTCCCGCAACCGATTGGGCAGCGATAACACCCGAACAGGCGCTAAACTTGAGGTCACCGCCCGAACCGATCATCAATACTGGTTCGCCGACATCGGCCGCGCTGGTGGCCACTGTAGCGGCCGCTAAAACGCCAGGTCGGACAGTGTCCAGCTGGACGAGAGCCAGATCGCGATGTGACTCTACGTACACCACTCGACCGCACACCGATCGCACTGGTCGGCTGGCCAGAGGTCCCGGTTGCTGAAGTAGTTTGCCGGCCGTTAGACCGGCGGCGGCTGAAAAAATGACTACCACACGAATGGCATCGGTAACCACGTGATAGCTGGTACAGACCAGTCGCCGATCGCCGATCGAGTCGTCTACAATAAATCCCGTACCCGCCTGATAGTGACGTCCAGTAGCTGCTATGCCGGTGTCGTCGTATCGGTTGATAGTGACCACCGATGGCATCGCTTGTTTGTGTACCGATTTTATCCAGTTTTTCTCGTTTTGGTCATTGTCTAACCGAACTGTTCTCATAGGCAACTGTCCCGTTAAGTGTTGTCTAACTGTGGTGTCTGTTGTCCGGCAATTGTTGTTAATTGTTAGTGCGGTTTGTTGTTTTCGGTTCATATAATTACCGGCAATTATTAGGGAAGTTGTTGTTGTTGTGACCAAACCGGTAATCCTATATAAAAAAAACATTATTACCATCTATTTTGTTAATAATTTAGATTTAATTAGATTTTGTTTTAACGTATAATATATTGTGTTTTTTTTAAATATATAGTAAACCTTGGATTTGTTGTCAATCTTTTAATTAAAATCATTAATAAATTTTTATAATTATTATTTATTTTTTGGATTATTATATTAGTTTCAATTCAATGATAGAGTCAATGATATCAAATTATAAATTAAAAAAATTATTATTAATAATAATAATGTAAATAAAATTATATTTTTAAAAAAATATATATACATATATTACCTGCTATTCACGTGAAAATATTTTTATTTTTTTTTACATTTATATATTTTATAAATAATTTTTTTAAAATAAAAAATGATAAATAATATTTTACTAGATTAAATATATGAAATAATTATAAAAAATTATTATATTTATTACATTACTTTTTTTTAATTAAAAAAAATCATTACAATATTATGGCAATTTTAAAAACAATTTTTTTTTTATAAATCTTAAACTAATGTGTTTTGTCGTTTTAAATTAAAGTTATAATAATAATATAATAATAAATATTTATTATTATTATTATATATGTAAATAATAATTACTGTATTGTCAAAAAACAAACAAAAAAAACAAAAATCATAATATTATTAAAATATATTAAATCTTGTTTAATATGTTTGCGGTGTTTATAATAAAAAAAAGCCGAAATTTTTTTTTGTTTTGTTTAAATGAGATGACAATCAAATGATGCAAACAAACAAATTAAAAAAATATATGTATTTTTTTCGATATTATTATTATTATTATTATTATTATCATTAGTTTTTGTTGACAATCAATCTGATCCTATCATCGACTAAACGCTTGGCTGGGAATCATATTTTCGGCTTTCAGTCGCTCGAAGACAGTGTAGGCAGTGTTCAGATCGAAACCGTTTTCTTCGAGACACTGGACGGCAAACGACCGATTCATTTGTGTGGCGTTCATAAACTGGACCAACACTTGCTCTTTGATCGGTGTTATCGTTGCCGCCGCCGTCGGCGACGGTGTCGCCACTATAGATGATGTTGCTGTCGGTGTTATGGCTAAACGTGAAACACCGGCTCCTATACCACTGTTGGCGCCCCATTTGCCGGCCGACGGTGACATTATCACATCGTAGACACTGCCGCCACTACCACTACTTTTCTGTAGATTAGTTGAACTATTGTTGCTATTGTTTTGAGCGGTTTTGCCATACTTTTGGATCTGCTGAACGGTAGCATTGGTCAACAGTAGCATATCGTTGACGATGACAAACCCGGAACCGTGAGGTACAATATAAAACGTACGACAAAACGCACGTAACGGTTGCTGGCGTTTGATTAGTTCGTGATAGACGCCGTTGACTACGACGATCATAACGGTTTGGGTGGCAAATGCGACATCAATGGTAAACGAATCGGGAACGTGTCGGGTCATCGGCATTTCGCACAGTGTCGACACGATATTGATTTTGCCAGTCTTTAGCAGTTTGTTTCGTTGGGAAACGTCTTTTACGTGCATCAGATTTCGCGAATCCTGGATCAGCTTCTGTATGAATTGGTGACTACTGTTTATGGTTGGGTACGGGATATAATAAAAATAGATTTTAAATAAAACAACAACATTTTTTTCTTCGGGTGATAACACAAACCTTGCGTTAAGCCTCGATATGCTAAACGAAAAGACTGCCTGATCGTGATAGGCCTCCAGCAGTGGCTGCCTGTCCTCGGCATCATAGATATTATAGTAGGCTTCAAAAAATCCAAATATAAACTGTTTGTTGGTGTCCGGCAGATAACTTTCCTAATTTTTTTTTTTAGGTGAGTGCCAACAACAACAAAAAATACAAATTATCAGATAATTTACACACAAATTTCGGTAATAATACTAATAATACCAATATATATATATATATAATTAAATACAAACCCGTATTTCTGGCAAATTTGCCGTTTCTTTAACATCGAAACCGATAGCTTGTGGTAGCTCTTCATTATCCTTCATCACAGATAATATAATTAAATATTTTCAACAACAAAAAAAAACAGATAATTAGTTCAAATCAATTAGTTTAAGGAAATATATATATATATATATATATATATATATATATTGTTATTAATTTGGATAATACCTACCATTTTGACCAGTTTTGCAAATCGCGACCGAATACAGCTGAAGATAATTGAATTGAAGTGTTTTTTTTTTGGTTATATAAATAGTATGGTATGGTATGGTATATATATAGATAGTCAGCATCAGTAGTGGTGTCACACAGTCAGTCAAAGAGAGAGAGACACACACATAAAAAATCAAATGAAAAAAATATTCAATTGATTAGCAAAATATTCATTGATTTTTCAATTTTCTAAATCAACTAAAATTTTCATTAGATTTTATAATAAAATATATATAAAGATAAACAAACAAATAAATCTTTTTTTTTTTAATTAACACATAAAATATTCAATGAAAACTAAATCCATATTATATTTTTTAAACAATTATTTTTTTGGGGGGGGGAGGGGGTCTATTTTGAGTCATAACCACCACCAATCATATTGTTTGGCATTTTGTTTTTGATCTCTTAAAATAAAAATACAGTCTTCAAGTCCTTAATTCGTGTGATTTTTTTTTTAATAATTTTGTGGTCAATTGAAATATTACGGTTACCACCGGTTTTCTGGGTGTTTGCCGACAGTCCCGCAACATTTGGCCAGAGTTTATACACACACATAGCCAATGAATCCCTTTATTTTATTTTTTTTAGATAAAACAAATGGGCCATAATTTCAGACCACACTGTCCTCTCTCTCTCTCCAGAGGGATGTCCATTGGTTTACTGTATGGTCAAACTGTTGGCCTAATGAATGCGGCGCCGCAACCCATGTGGTGTAGTAATAACCACCTCTTAAAAGAGGGGACATACATATCGTACAGACACACACACACACACATCCACGCCATCATTGATTCAATAGTCTCTCTCTCTCTCTCTTTCACTTCAATGACCACAATCTTCACAGACTGATAGACTGATTTTGGATTTATTTTTTTTTAATATTTCATCAATGATTTGATCAATCAATTTGTTTGCCACCACCTATTATGACTCAAAATATATGCGGTTTAATAAATATATATTTTTTAAAGTAATTTGAATGGGTTAGGAAAGGGGTGGGTGTGGAAAGTCTATAATTATCACTGACTGGTTGATTGAGTTTTCATATGTGTTCATCACAGACACACACACACACACACACACACACGTAGAGACATCCATATCCATAGCATTCACACAACAGCGTGAGTGACAAAAAAGCACATCTAATAGATCTCTCTCTCTCTCTCTCTCTCTCTCTCTCTCTATAGAGTAGATAATGGACATCCAATATAGCCTAACCTGATATAAACGGCCTGATCCTCGAATGTCTCGCATACGGGATTGCCTTCCAGTGCCAGTTCGATCAGTTCCAGTGCCTTAATGTGGTCCAGTTCAGTGACATTTCGTATCTGATGTGGTCAACAAAAAAATTAATTATTAATCAATCACTGAATCAATCAACTGAATCAATCAATTACCTGATTTGCCGACAAATCCAGCGCTTTCAGCGAATCGCACGAAGTTCCGAGTTTGACCAGCGGTTCCAGTGAACTCAGTTTATTGTCTCGTAGATTAAGGGCCACAATCTCCGGTGTATTATCGATAATAATCTGGACAATCTGATTGAAGACATTGGGTCGGGCCAGCGATACATAGAGACCCAATTGTTTCAGATGGATATCGTCGCGCAGTTTCTGCAGATCCATCACACGGGTATCCGGACTGTACCGTACACTCATCACTTGTTTCAATATGTTTACCAATTCATCGTCGATCGGTGTCGGCGGTATTGCCGAACGGTTGGTCAATATGATTAGTTTGTGGCCGCTCGGTGCGGTCAGTTTGCGGCTAAACGCTCGCAACGAATCGGCCGTATCGACGCCGAGCACAAAAAATACGGCACCACCGTTTTCCATACGAAACTAATTAAATCGGTAATCGGGAAAATGGTCATTTAGTGGCCACTGAACAATAAAAAATCAATAGTTATACATACGTTATACGGTGTAAATGTCAATTGTGTCCCATCGACGATCAGCTGCAACAGTTGCTGTCTGTCCATTTTGTTGCCGTGCGGTATCTATAGTTTGGTGGCCAAACACACACACACACACAGACAATATTAGTGTTAATAAAATCGGAAATCATCGGAAAACAGTTGTAGTGATGTCATCACCGATGATGATAATGACAACAACAACACATACATGAATCCTAAACCATTGGCTGTCCGGGTCGTCATAGTTTTGATTGCGATCGCCTGAGGACTGATAATTACCGCCACTACCACCGCGACGACCACCACCACCACCACTGCCGCCACGATTGCTGTTCCAGCGGTTACCGCCGCCACCACCACCTCTGAACTGAGGTTTTGACCTTTAAAAACAAAGTTATTAGTATTCACTGTCCACCACCCGATCATGATTATACTACTACTACTACTAACCAATTGGCAAAACTTCGGTCGCCTCGATCGCCGCCACTATCTCTACCACCGCCGCCGCGACGCATCTGACCACCAAATCTTTGTTGGCCACCACCACCACTACCGCCGCCGCCATCATCGCGACCGCCAGTCAATCGTATCTGTCGTTGTCCTCTACTATTATTATTGTTGTTGATCCGTATATTAATATCACTGCCGTCGGTCATATCATGTCCGCCACCACCACTGCCGCCGCCGCCTCCCGACTCTTGCGATGACCACTTATTGTTCACATTGTTACGGCCTTTCGGGCCATAGCGGGCACGATATCGGCGCGACATATCTGTCTCTCGTAATGACCAGACTTTTGTTTAGTTAATAATTAGTTAATTAATTAATTAATTAATTTTTTTGGTTAAAATCAATTGAAAAACACGTTTTTGTTTTGTTTTGTTGTTTTTTATACACAATATATGATAACTAAACACACAATTAATTAATTAATTAATTATTAAATATTATTATCGATTAAATCAATGTATCGTTTTGTTTACAAACAATAGTTTAATAAAAATAATAAAACATTTTTTTTTTGATAATTAATAACAAAATATTTGTAAATAAACTGTTTGTTTGTTTTCTAATTAAATTAATTGTCTTTTAATAATAAATGTATTAATAAAACCACACATTGATTGCCATTGAATACTGTAATACATTATAATAATAATAATAATAAATACACACAAAAAAAATAAAATTTACGTTTATTTTACTGTTGTTAGTGTTTTAGAGACGTTCACATATAACGTTACATTGTATTTAAAAAAAAATAATTTTTTTTATTAGTGTAATATATAATTTTTTTTTTTAATAGCCATAAATTATATTTGTATTATAATAACTATTAAAAAAATGTATTTATAGATAAAACAAAAAATATTTTATATAAATTAATTATCAATATAATAAACTTTTATTTTAAATACAGTTTATGTAAGTATTGTTGTTATATATATATATATATATACTGTTATAAAGTTTATTATATTGATAAATTTTTTTAGTTATTAATATTTTTAATATGTATATATATATATAATTAAAATCACTATGATCAATATAATCAACATTTTTATTTATTTATTTAATTTTATGTTAAAAATTATTTACATTAATATTTAGTTTATTATTTAACAACAACAAAAATAATATAAAGTTTTAATATATATATATATAATTAAAATAAATTTGAATTAACTTTATTGTCATAAATTTGTTTTATATTTAATTATATATTAGATTATATACAATATATGTATATATATATATATATATACAAAAAATTATGTATAAATAAAATATGCAAATTTTAATAGTATACATTTGTTTTAATTTTGATTTTTTATTAATTTAAATATATTGATAATAATTGATTATATAAAAACTATACTCAAATTGCGTGTATTTTTAATATAAATTAAATTGATTTTTTTTATTATTTATTAAATATACAGTATGTCTAAATGACATGTTATATATAACTAAGTAAATTGATAATGAAATATTATTAATAAAATATAAAATGCTTAAATCAAAAAAAAAACAAAATGTTGACATAAATTATTATTTGCATTAACAAAAAATATTTATGTAATTGTTAAGTAATATAGTAATATTTATTTGCAATTATAAATATTATTTACTTTAAGGCTTATATTTTAATCTATAATATGATTTTCTAATTAAAACTAATTTTTAAAAATACATTTTATCTATTTCATTACAGATAGAAAAAATTTAATACATTGAAGTTTTTTTTAATAAAAATCAGTAATATTAAAACATAATAATATATATTACATATATATTATAGTTTTGGTAGCTAAGATTATATAATTGGTTAGTTTAGATCAGCCCATGCATGACATACCACACCTCCCTCTCCAGCTATATAAGAGTCAACCGACCCTAACTCGGGGTCTTGATATTGTAGTCGTCTTTTATAATCGTATATGTTTTGTAATAGTTTTTTTATTTCGTTTTTAACAGTTTTTAGTACTTTTGTACTGTACTTATTTTGTCTAAGTTTTATACTTTTGTATTAAGTATTTGATTTTGATACTCAACAATAAAGTAATATTATTTGATAATTAAAATTGTGTGGTAAATAACAATTCATACAACTATACTGGTGCTGGGGAAAGGGTGGCGCAAGAAACGCCAGTACCGACCGGATCGGCCAAATCGGCCAATCACTTGGGTGGGACAACTGGATGTGTTTGAAGAGTGCTCTACATTTTGACGACCAGTTGTACGGCCGGTACAGCCTTCACAGCCGCTAACCCGAGTTCGGTGCAGCGCTCGTATACAGACATATATTGGCAAAATATATGTTATGTTGTATTTGGTGGAGATCGCAGTGGTATCGATTTTATAAGTACTTTTGCATTAACTAACTATGGATTGGTATGTCTTTTTAATTTTTATTTTATTGATTATTAAATTAATGCAATTGTGTCTAAATTAATACGCTATGTTTTTATGCTTTGTGTTGTTTATAATTTCTATTGAGCTAACAGTATTTAACTTAATATATGAATTTTGCTATTTTAAAAGACCTATACATATAGATATCCCAATAAATGCCTCAAATAATATTGATTATTCAGTATAATTGTAAGGATTAGTTTAATTACCAAAAAAACGCATAATATTCACTATCATTACTGTAAACATTAACTTTAAATGTTACAGTTTTAATGGGTTTATTGCTGTCAAAATTCTTTAAAACTTCAAAAACTGAAACACTATTGAATAGAGAATATGTTTCACACATGTTATCAGTGAAACCCACGTACGGTACAGTAGAGTTAGACATTAAAGAAATTAGATATAATAAACAGTTAGATTTATTTGTTAAAATTGAGTAAAAGTAGTTTCCAAAAGTTTGAAAAAGTAATTAAAAAAGTAATAAAACACAAAATAGCATTAAAATAATTACTATATTACATAAAACAGCAATAAAAATGCCCATAAAAACTAGAAAAGCTCGCTCTCGTAACACATCACAGTCACTCACTAGGAGTGAAACTAATCCCACAGTTAACACAGTAACACGAAATTCAAATAACACTATCACACAAACAGATGTTTTAACACCAGAAAACAGTCTTAATGTTAATAGTAGTGGTTTAACTGAACAAAATGAACCATTAAATCAAATAAATGGCCAAAATGCAAGCAATAATGTCAATCCCCTAATTGGCCAAAATGACCAAAACAGTCAAACTAGCCCACAAATTGAAAGCAATAAAAATAATTGCCAAAATAGATCTATGGGAACAAATTTAAGTACTGTAAACAACAATTTAAATAATGTTACAAATATTACCAACAATACAGAAAAGCCTAAACCCAAAAGTGAATTTAGATCAATAATTACTGTCGGATCAATTACACCCCAATCATTTGATGGTAGTAATGACATAGATGATTGGATCGGTCATTTTATTTATGTGAGTAAATGCAATAACTGGAATGATGATATGAAAAAGCTTCGATTACCAGTTCACTTAAAATCCACTGCAGAAATGTGGTATAAAGAATTTGCAAAGCTAGACATTGATAGCAATTATGAGGGAACACTCACTTTATCTCAGATTTATGATGGCTTAAGAGAAGCTTTTAGACCAAAAAATTATAGATCTATTTATCAATCAAATCTCATTTGCAGACACCAAGGTCTAAGTGAACCAGTAGCAAACTATCATTATGATGTTATACGGTTATGTAATAAAATTAATCCAAATATGGAAGAACAGGATAAGATAACTCATGTAATGAGAGGCTTAAAGTCAGGAATGTTAGAAAAGGTTTTAGTATTTGAACCCAAAACTTGCATTGATTTGTTAAGAAAACTCAGAAGTATTGAAGAGTCTGAAATACTTGCCTCGCAGAGACCCACCTATAACTATTTGCTATTAAATGACCCGAAAAACAGTACTAAAACACCAATATCTGTACCAAATAACAATAGGGACATTAATCTAAGTGCAGATGTCAATCCAAATACTTTGACCAATTTTGCCAAATCGGCCAACGCGGCCAAGGCAGACTCAAAATCAGAGATAGCCCAATTGTGTGAATTAGTAAAAAGTTTTATGATAACACAAAATAATAATAACAATTATCATAACAACAATTATAATAACAATAATTTCCGTAACAATAGTTATCGTAACAATAACAGTAACAGGTTTCAATATAGGCGTACTGTTGATGGGCGTCCCGTGTGTGACATTTGTCATAAACCTGGACATTTTGCTAAAACTTGTTATCACAATAAGAGTAATAATACGGAGCCCAAAACTGTTGTTAATGCTAAAGAAAATAGCAGTTCGGGAAACGAGTGATGGCGGCGGTCATCACTAATGCCGTCGCCGATACCCACTGTTATATAATCAATATTAAAGATATGCATTTAACAATTGACGGCTATGTAAATAAAACCCCATATATTATGTTAATTGATACCGGATCCGCCCGGTCTATTATTAGTAAAAATGAATTTAATAAATTCAAAAATTTAAGTTTAAATTTATGCTCTCACCCTATATTAAAACTAGCCAACGGTACTACAATGGTACCGGTTGGCAAAGCTAACTGTACAGTTTCAATTGATAAATATAATTATTTAATCGAATTTATAGTCTATGATAACCTACCATTTAATGTACTTTTAGGTTTAGATTTTTGTATCAAATCTGAACTTAATATTGATTTTAAGCAAATAAAAGCTAATTATCAAAGTTTAGTAGAACTTCCATTTTATAACCATAATTTTTATAATAATGTAAATAATGATTGTAAATTAAAAATAAAATCCAGTACTACTATACCTAAAAATTGTGGCCGATGGGTTGAAGTTAACGCTATAAATAAACCTAGTAATGATTTATATTTTGAACCAAGCGTTGAATTTCAAATCAAATTTAATTTATTAATTTTTGACTCGCTAATCAAATATGAGAATAATAAATTATTTGTTTTTATTATCAACACCTTACCATCAAATGCTTTTATAAGAGAAAGTACTACTATAGGTACAGTTCAAAATGTAGATAATGTTGAATTGCTTACGGCAACCCATAAGACCGAAACGGCCAATTTTGCTAAATCGGCCGATGCGGTCAATGATACCCAAAATAATGATTCATTTGAATTTAATATTAACAATAACTTAACTGTTGAACAATATAATAAAATTAAATGTTTTTTATTAAAATATAATAACATTTTCGCTAACTCAATCTCTGATATCACTAAAACCGATATAATCACACATAATATAAAATTAACAACTGATGATCCCATTCATCAGCCACCATATAGGGCCAGCCCGAAAGATCTCATTGTAATGAATGATCAAATTGACGAAATGTTAAAAGCGGGTATAATTAGAGAATCAAATAGCCCATATTCTAGCCCTGTTGTAATGGTTAAAAAATCAAATGGACAGTTAAGGTTTTGTTGTGATTACCGTAATTTAAACAAAATAACCGAAAAAGATAGTTATCCTTTGCCGAGAATAAATGACTTGATGACAGCATTTACCGGTTCTAAGTTTTTCACAACCCTAGACTTCATTTCTGGTTATTGGCAAGTGGCCGTCGAACCAAAAGATATCCCTAAAACTGCATTTATAACACCTAATGGATTGTATGAATGGGAAGTAATGCCATTTGGTTTGACCGGTGCACCTGCTACTTTCCAACGCATGGTTAATAAGCTAATAGCGGGTTTAAGATACAATACATGTGTCGCCTATTTAGACGATATAATAGTATATGCCCCAGACTTTGACATACATTTAGACCGATTGGCCCAATTGTTCGATAGGATCGAATTGGCCAACTTAAAACTTCAAAAACAAAAATGTCATTTTGCTAAAAATGAAATAAAATTTTTAGGTTGGATCGTAGGATCCGACGGTATAAAACCTGACGATAAAAAAGTATTAGCAATTACTAATTTTAGATCACCTAAAAATGTTAAAGAAATTAAGAGATTTCTAGGTATGTGCGGTTATTATAGAGATTCAATGAGTGAGTTTAGCAAATTAGCTTCACCGTTATTGAGATTATTAAGAAAACATGTACAGTGGCAATGGACTATATTAGAGGAAAATGCAGTAAACAATTTAAAAAATTGTTTGTCCTGTGCTCCTGTACTCGTACATTATGACCAAAATTTAGATGTTAGACTTCATACAGATGCTAGTTTAGAGGGATTAGGTTATGTATTATTACATATAATTGAAGGCAAAGAACACCCAATTAAATATGGTAGTCGTTCACTAAATAACTGTGAAATAAATTAAGCAACAACCGAATTAGAAGCGCTCGCAGTATTTTTTGCAGTTATACAAAACCGTCACTATTTGTTAGGAAAATATTTCGAAATAGTTACCGATCACCACTCCCTGTGCTGGATGTTCCGATCTAAAAGTCCGACACGACGGATAGCCCGATGGGTACTTGAATTAGCTGAATATGACTTCAAAATTGTCTATAAATCAGGTGCTTATCATTTAGATGCCGATGCACTCTCGCGATCGCCTCTAAAATTAACTAACGTTGAAATCGGTCAAATTGGTCAAAATGATCAAACTGGACCAAATTTTGATGAAATGTTGTTGAACGTAAATGACATCAATTTAGTTGAATTGCAACAGCAGGATGAATGGTGTAAGAATGTAATTAAAAAGTTTGAAAATATTACAAACAAACCCCAGTATATATCTGGAGGAAAAAGTTTCGAATTAATAGACGGTATTTTATATCGAAAAATCGATAATGGTTTTGGTCCTATTTATCAATTATTAGTACCGAAAATATTACGTAAAGACATACTATATACTAACCACAACGATCCGGTTAGCGGACACTTAGGAATTATTAGATGCTATGCAAAAATGAGGGAAAAATATTACTGGAAAAAAATGTTTCGGTCAATTAGTCAGTATATCAATCAATGTATAGATTGTCAAACAAAAAAGAAACCGCAGCGGAAACCTATAGGTTTTGGTCAGATAATGGACACACCTGTCATACCTTTCTCGACAATTGGTTGTGATCTTCTCGGTCCATTCCCTCTGTCTTACAATAATAAAAGACATATAGTCGTTTGTACTGATCATTGCACGCGTTATGTCATCACATGTGCACTTGAGGACAGTAAAGCTGAAACAGTTGCTAATTTTATTATTCATAATGTAGTACTTATATATGGAGCACCTGCAGTCATATTAACTGATCAGGGAAAATGTTTCACCTCAACTCTAATGCAAAAATTGTTTGATTCATTTGATACAATACATTCACGTACATCTAGTTATCACCCACAAACAAATGCATTAGTTGAAAATTTTAACAAAACGCTAGCTAATATGTTATCCCAATATTGTGATTACGATCAAAAAAATTGGCCAGATAGTTTACCTTATGTCACTTTTGCTCACAATACTACTCCTCAAGAAACAACCAAATTTAGTGCCTACAAACTGTTGTTTGGTAGAGAAGCTAGATTACCGATAGACACCTTACTAAGAACACCAGTTATTAATGAGATACCAGAACTTTTTGAGCAAAATTTAGAAAATGCTAGATTATTAGCCAATACAAACATTAAAGATATGCAATTAAAAAATAAATTTTATTATGATAAAAAGAGATTAAACGTATATTTTAAAATTGGTGATAAAGTAATGGTATTCACACCGATTAGGAAACGTAATCTGAGTACAAAACTTTTACATCGAATGTTTGGTCCATTCACCGTAACAGAAATTATAACACCAGTAACGGTAAAAGTAGTTAACGTAGACTCAAATAGATCCGAAGTAGTACATACTAGTAGATTAATAAAATTTAATGAGAATTTTGAATTGGAAATTTTACATGAAAATGACTTAACTGTTGAGCCAGTGAATGATTGGTCAAATTGTCCAAATCGGCCAACACAGACAAATCAGTCTAAAGATCTAATAAAAAATAATATTAAAAAGAAAAAGAAAAAACCAATTGTCAAGTTAATTAATAAACAAAATACGTTTAGAAAACACAGTAAATATGGACGTATATTAAAAGCTCCTGATCGCTATAGGTCTGAAAAGTAAATTAAATAAAAATTTTAAATCAAATTATTATAAAATAACTATTGTTTTTAGAATTGATGGATCGATTTATTAAAATAAAATGTAATATATTGCCAAAAAAACTATTTGTGAGACGTTAGCGCTAAAGTCTGCACAATATAGAAAGAAAAATTAATGAATGAAATAAAAAATAAATTGAATGAAAAATAAATTGATTAGATAAGAAATAAGAAAAAAGTGCACATTTGAAAATAAATTATGAAAAAAGTGTATAAAAAATGAGTAAATTAGAAAAATTAATTGAATTAAAAAAAATTGGGTTAAAATTAAATAAAAGGCAATTGAGTTTAAAATTAATACATGATAGTTTTGACTACTGGACATATAGGTCAGTTTGATCGGATCGGCCGGTTTGGTCAAATTGTCATATTGTGCCCTAACATAACAGTCTGTATTTTAGTTTTGAAACTATAGTTAAGAATATGTAAATGTAAAAAAAAATAAGGATTAAAATAATAATAGGTTAAAAAAAATAATTTTGATTTTAATAATGTTGAATAAATAAGTAGAATTAACTCTAATTAAGTAATACAATTACCTTACAATTAACAATAAAAATAAGAAAAAAAATGCGATTGAGTTAGAAATTACAAAAAAATACAAAATAAATTACAGAATATAATCTTATCAAAATATTAGTTTTTTAAATAAAATGTAATAAATAATTTATATATCTATAAAAATATTATACCCACACACATACACATACATACACACACATACATACACACACATACACAAACACATACATACACACACATACACACGCACATACACACACACATATACACACACACACATACACACACATATACACACACATATACACACATACAACCACATACAACCGCATACAGACACTTACAAAAATAAGGTATACCATATCTATAACATATGTATACCATATGTATACCACATGTGTATATGTATACTATAAAAAATAAACCGCCCATGCAATTTATCAAATGTTATAGTGTCCAAGTATATGGTCCTGGTAATTAATGTGACTAGTGCTGGTCATAATAGTAGTATCGGTGCAGTGTATACTACTAGTAGAATGGGACCTATCTGTACTGGGTCATAAAAATACCAAAAGATATGATATTTATACAGATATATACGTAGAAACATAAATATGACATATAAATATAAAATTTAATGTTATGTAATAAAATTTGATATAATACTAATTATATAAATAAATCTACTTAAAACATAATTTTAAAAAAAAATAATATTTTATAAATTATATTTATAAATATATATATATATAATAAAATGCTACTCATAATGATGTTATAATCTTTTACTATATTCAAGTGTTTTTAATAGTATAAATTACAATAATTTAAATAACTACAAAAAAATATATCAAATAATCATTTAAATTAGTAATAACAAAATAAACAACAAATATATATACAAAATTTACTAATTTTATAACTATTTTTGTTAAACAAAAAAAAAGAAAATTATGTAACTAAATGATAAAAAATTAAATCACAAATATCTAAATAATCAACAAATTACACGATAATTGAATTATTTTTAAAAAAAATAATTTTTATTTAAATTATATAATAATCTTAGTTATATGTTATAAAATATTTAACCCATGGTAATATTGGCCAAATTGGCCATATCGCCAAAATTAACAAAAAAATGATTATTAATACATTATATATATATATATTATTACTAACAAAAGTAATTTAATTTTAATTATCTTTTTATTTACAAAAAAATACTTTTGACAAATGGATACAATAAAAAAAAATAAATATTATATTAAATCAATCAATAGATATATCAATGCAGTAATAATTTTGAAAATTGAAATGAAAATTGTGAACACAGTTTAATCAACCATTAGAACAATATAATTATTTTTAATTATTTTAATTAAAACGTTATAGAAATGTGTTAAAACAAATTTAATGTTAAATACAGTAGTAAATTGAATTAAAAGCAATTTTAAGATTCTATTCATTATGATATAATATAATAGATTTAACTAATGATTTGAAATTTCGCTGATATTTTTTGAGTCGGGTTATCCATTATATGGTGCTTCACATTCATATGATTGTGTATATCGTTAGTTGAAGCCTGTTTGACACCTGTGTCCAAGCATTGACCACAAATGGCACAACAGGGAGACCATTGTCGACAAAAAGCTATTAAATGTATTGTATTTCCGTTTTTATGAGTTTTAGTTCCCATATATGAAGCTTTTTGGTAGACCTCAAAAACTGTAACGTTGTCTTTCATTTTACCGCCATTAACCATATGGCCATACAATTGAATAATTTTTAAGTTACGCAATGATATGGATGTGAGATAACCTTCGGATTCGTTTATGATATCAAAATTCAACCCCCAGTTTACACCCAATTTTATCGCTCGGTTGTATGGAGACACCAGATTTAATCGGCGATCGATTTTATTTTCATGATTATTACACCAAACAGTCCCATTTAAAGTGACCTCTGCTAATGGGTCTTCATCGACCAGGTCACCATCGTTGGCAGCTTCAAAACTACCCGAACCTGGCGATTGGACCGAATTGACCGAATTGACCGAATCGACAAAATCTTCCAAATTGTTGTCTTCATCCAAATGATTTGAATTTGATATAATTTGTTCCCAACGATCACCAAATAGATCTGGACCAATATCACCAATGAAATTAGAACTAAATAATTATAATAATATCGTTAAAATTATTTTTTTAAAAAAAATGTTAATCAAAATTACACACAACTTATCTCCAAAATTGTTAAGTCTGTGATGACATCGGTTGGCTTCATCCGAATAACACTTTATTTGTGTCTTCAAAGACGTGATTTCATCCAATAGTTTCAAACAACGATTACATTCGTTTTGCTAAAAAAAATTTTAAGAAAATAATAATTATTTTTTACAAAATATTTACAACAAAATTCTATACTAAATACCTGAAGACCTGAATTCAGACGTCGGCGCTTAACACCACCGTTATTATCAATAGACTCATCATGTGATACATCCATCGGCAAATCGTTATCATCGAAAGGCTGACCCAAACTAAGTGGTGGTGAACACGACTGGCCAGACATCTGATTACTAGCCATTGCAATACATTTTGCTGTAGCGCTACTAAATCGTGTCATCCATTTTGCGGGATTGCGTATACAGTTTCCTAATTTATTTACGGCCAGTGCGAACATCTCTTCATTTAGTGATTCCAGTACCTCCGGAGTCGGAGATTCGGGCAAACCTACCGCCGATGGTCTACGACTGGGCGTCCTATTGTTAAAGATTAAAAAAAATAATATATTGTATAATCAGTCAAATTGGCCAAATCGATGAAACCAACAATTACTACAAAAATATATATATATTTATATACCGTAACTGATAGTTATTGATAGCGTCAGCAGCGGTAGTGTCCAAACACTGTTCGTCAGTACCGGTATTATTGTCTAACCCGTTGTCGGCATCACCTGCAGCCAAACCATTATCATCGGTAACATTGACAGCACGGTTAGATTTATTACCATAGTTGGGGTCGACCTCTGATCCTGTAATGGGATGTACAAGACCTGGGTTTGTGTAGACTGTTGTATCTTTAACTAGTGTATCAAAACTGTCGGTTTGCTTACTATTATCGGCACCGATATCAATGACCAGTCTGTGCTCATCAAACTCATTGTTTTGACCAAAACTTTGTTTAGTGACAGCATTTCCCGCGTCATCAATGCCTTCGGAAACAATGTGGTCATCGATTATGTCAACGGTTTTGTCGGTAACTGAGATGAGATCTTCTGGTTCGGCAACACTTTGGACAGTCGTTTCGGCCGATTGACGGTCGTTTTGACCACTATTGTCTCATCAATTGTGTCGGCAAACGTCTCATCAATTGTTTTCTCATTTTGATCGTGTGTTTGACCGCCAACTGATTGATCAAATAATATCTTTAAAAAAAACATTAAAAAAAACAATCAATAATTAGTTTAAAAAAAATATATTGTAATTAATAATAATATTAATGTAATTACCGATCGACTGGAATCCATTGAAAAGAGTCTAACAAACAAATATATTTTTAATTAATTTAAAAAAAATACTAATTATTTTTTTAACAAACAAAATAATTTGAAATTTTTTGGTTAAACATTATTGAAACTACAAATAATTTCAGATAAATCACGTGATCAGTGATCAACTGTTTTTTTTTGTATTGTTAACCAATCATGTGATCAGTAGCCATACAATACTAATATAGTATATAATATTTCAACTCTGACTGATTTTTACTAATTAGCTTATTATAAAAAAAAATTATAGATTTTATTTCAAAAAACTTTTTATAATATATAAAAGTTTTTTTTAGTAATATTTTATTTTACGTTATTTTACAAGAATTAGATTTTAATTTTAATTATAATCAAAATATCATATTATTTTATAATAATTTTAAAGTATATTTAAGGACTAAATTGGCATTTAATGTATAATTTAAATATATTAAATGATTGTCAAACTAAATAGACCAGGGCGATCAATTTGGCCAAATTGGTTAAATCGGTCAAACAGTTTATTTTGTGTAGACATAGTGTGCCCACTTCACCCAATTTATGTAATAGGTTTTTCACCTAAATTATTGGTTTGTAATCATAATTAAAGGTTTTCCCCTATTAATTAATAGTGGAAATAATTGTACTGATTGATAAGATAATTAGTATTAATTAAATATTAACTATATATATATATAACAACCTTAAATTTTTATAATTGTTTTATTGTAACGGTTGGCTTTTATTTAACTGTGGGGGGATAAAACATAATAATATATATTACATATATATTATAGTTTTGGTAGCTAAGATTATATAATTGGTTAGTTTAGATCAGCCCATGCATGACATACCACACCTCCCTCTCCAGCTATATAAGAGTCAACCGACCCTAACTCGGGGTCTTGATATTGTAGTCGTCTTTTATAATCGTATATGTTTTGTAATAGTTTTTTTATTTCGTTTTTAACAGTTTTTAGTACTTTTGTACTGTACTTATTTTGTCTAAGTTTTATACTTTTGTATTAAGTATTTGATTTTGATACTCAACAATAAAGTAATATTATTTGATAATTAAAATTGTGTGGTAAATAACAATTCATACAACTATACTGGTGCTGGGGAAAGGGTGGCGCAAGAAACGCCAGTACCGACCGGATCGGCCAAATCGGCCAATCACTTGGGTGAGACAACTGGATGTGTTTGAAGAGTGCTCTACATTTTGACGACCAGTTGTACGGCCGGTACAGCCTTCACAGCCGCTAACCCGAGTTCGGTGCAGCGCTCGTATACAGACATATATTGGCAAAATATATGTTATGTTGTAATATAATAGTATTTTAGACTAAAATTTTTTTTAATAATATATACAATTTTTATGTATTTAAAATTGTCTCCGATAATTTAACGAAAAACATTTTTTTATAGTATTTTACATACAGTTAACATAATTAACATTTAATTTTATAGATTTTATAGATTAAAATACTTTATACTTAATTAATTAATTTTTTAGTTAAATATTTTATTTAAAAGTAAAATAACTAAATTATTAATAAAAATTTCCAGTAACTTTATAAAATAATGTAAAAACTTTATATACTGATATATTCAATATATAAGTTTTTATTTTATTTTATATCATAATTTATGCATATCATAGTTTATGATTAAATATTTATAAATAAAATAAGCATCAATTTAACATTTAATTTAGTAATTTTAATTAATTCAATTTTTTAAAATTATATTTTATGTTTAAATAAATTTCATCATCATCCGTCATTTATTTTTTATTATTCTAAATTCTAATCAATTAAATAATTGTTTATTTTAATAATTTATTATTATTATTAATTTTATCATAAATTTCTTAAATGATTTATTATTTTAGCAAATTTTTATTATTAACAAGTTTTCAAAAATTAAATTTTAATATTTCTAGTTTGATATTAATTTTTAACACTACATGTGTGACATCTACTGTATAGTTGTATAGTTTAAACAATTTTATAGATTTGAAAACTGTTTGATAAAAAAGTTTGATTTAATTTAATTTAAAATAATAAAATAAAAGTTTTTATTATTTATACTTAAATTAATTAGTTTTTTAAAATAATGTTTATTTTAAAATAATAAATAAGTTAGTTGTAAATTATAATTAGTTTTTAGTTTTTTTAAAGAATAATTTTATTGAATTAAAAAATCATAATTTAAATCCATAATATTGGATTACAATTATATTTTCAAACATTATATTTATATTTTTAATTAAAACTTATTTTTAAATTTAGTTTAATTTAATATCTTTTGTTTTTTTTATTTTTGAATATTTTATTTATAAATATTTTATATGTTCAATCAATATAGGTATCAATATAATAATAATAATAATCCACAAATTAATTATTGTGTTTTTAATTAACAAAATGTTTTCAATTTTTTAAAAAAATAGTAATAATAATAAATACAGTAAAATATCATTATTATTATTATTTTAAAAAACTAACAAATAATCTACTAAATATTTATTATTATATATTTTTTTATTAATAATTATTATGTTAAAAATAAGTAATATATGTAATATTTTTATGTAATGTCTTTCATAACACATATTGCAAAAAAAATTGCTTAATTGATAATTAAAAATTATTGATAATAAATAAAAATTATTGTTAATTTAGTAATAAAAATTAATGAATATTTATCGTAAAATTATTTCTTAATTAAAGCTTAATTAATTACTTTTTTCGTATTAGGAAATTAAGAATTATTTAACAAAAAATTAAACAAAAAATATAATAATAATAAATTCTAAATGAGTTTTTAATATAAATAAATTTACAAAATAATTAAATAACTAAACATTAAAATTAAAATAATAATTTATTTATTTTTTAAATTAACACAGAATATGCTTATAAAATAAAAATTTAAGATATATAGAAAAAATTAACTAAATAAGTAACTAATCTATCCTTGCTCATTTATATAATTATATATTATATGCATTATTAGCTTATTTTTGTTTAATTAGATTTTTAATTTTAATTTATTAATATTTTCTAAAATACAAAAAAATTAATTTTATTAAATTTAAAGATTAAATTTACAAAATATTTTCTTTAAATAATAAAAACATAAAATTAAATAATAATAATAATAGATATTATTCTGCAATTAAGTTGAATATAATTTTTTTTTAATAATTATAATTTTAAATAATGCTGTTTAACAGTATTTTCATTGAAATCATAAATTAAAGACAATACGCTTGAATTACTTAAAATAAAATAATACAAAATCATTGTTATTAATAAAGATTGATTAATGATTAGATTGCATATTTATTTTATTTAATAAAATAAAACTAAACTGAAAATAATTTACATTAATAAACTTTAAAGTGTATATATATATATATATATACAGTATGTCTGTTTTTAATTTATTTTTGAAAATTTAAAGATACGATAAAAAAATATGTATAAAAAATAAGATAATTTTTTTTAGTCATTTTTAACTTAATCAATTTTTTCAATGCACAAAATGGCGGCCGAATTGTGAATACAAAAATAATTTATAAATTTTCCATAATCTTGATATATTAAGTAATTTATATTAGAAATTATTAATAAATTTCTAAAACAACTAAAATCTGAATTAACATTTATTTTTGTCTTGTAATAACAATTAGTTAATATTGGATAATTTTTTATGAAAATTTAAATAAGATATACAGTAGTTTATAATATATATATATATATATATGAACTAATGGTTATCAGCAATAAATATTTTTTGGTATAGTATGAACAATATTGACTATAAGTTTAAAATAATCTGACTTTAAATTGTTAATTATTCATAGGTTAATTAAAGTTTATATTTTGCAATGCTATCTAGCATTCTCAACTGGTATTCATTGGAATATTAAATCTCTATATAAAGCGGTAAAAGTGTTTAAATATATATATATATATATATATAAATTATTTTAGTATTAGAACTTATACAATGTTTTTATTATTATTATTATTATTATTAATATTTTTCTCTATATTATTATTTTTATTATATACTATATATTATCGTCGATTGCAATGTATGTCTGTATTGAAGAGAAACGGTATTTCGGGTCCAAAACCGCATTTGATTTTCGGTAATCTTTTCGATATTAAGGGAATGTCATCATTGAAACAAAAACAATATTTGATCGGAAAATACGGTAAAATTGTCGGTTTATATTACGGTTGCCGACCGGCAGTACAGGTAGTGGACCCGGAGCTCTGCAAACACATTCAAGTCAAACACTTCCAGTATTTTGTCGATCGACCCCATAGTCTATCCGCAGTCTTTCATCCGGCAATGAAAGGCTCAATACAACTGAGTCGCGGTCAGCGCTGGAAAGACATCCGATCGGTACAGACGCCGGCGTTCAGTACATCCAAACTGAAACAAATGTTTAAATCGATTGACGGGTCGATCGATACTTTTCTGGATATTTTGGCCAAAAAACAACAACAAAACATATCCGACACCAACAACAACAATACAAACGATTTCAATATCTATGCTATGTTTGAACTGTTGGCCGCCGATATTATCGGTCGGACATGTTTCGGCTACGAAACCAATGTCCAGACAATGACGGCGGACAATAAATATCATTTGTCTAACGCTCGGCCATCGCCTAAATGGTTAAGATATGTTGGCTATTGTTTCCCTTCAATGAGTCCATTGGTCAATAAGTTTTGCGATTTAGTTGATCTAATCAAACATCGGTTGAATCTTCAGCCAACCGGTCGACTATTGGATATGAGTCAAGATTTTATGGATTTTAAATTGAGATCAAATTCAAATCAAAAACGTAAAGATTTATTACAATTAATGTTAGACACTGTTAACAGTCAAACAGGTATTGACAGGAATTATAGCAAAAATAAACAGTCAATCAGTTTATCCGAATCAGAAATTCGGGCCAATTGTGGATTCAATTATTTAGCCGGTTCTCGGACTACGGGTTCAACACTCGGGTTTGTTGCGCACATACTGGTCAACCATCCGGATGTTCAGGAAAGGGTTCGGCAGGAAGTCCGGGAATTGTATGAAACTGATGGTCGACTCGATTATAATACGGTTACCAAACTCGAGTACATGGAGTGTGTAATCAATGAGACGATGCGTTTGTATCCGTCGTCTATAGATTTCGCGGCCCGAGAAACCATCGCCGACTACAAGTACTCCAACAATATAACTATACCGAAAGGTACGGCCATACAGTTTGCCACCTATTATATGCATCGCGATCCAGACTATTGGCCCGAACCGGAAAAGTTTGATCCCGAAAGGTTCAGTTCAGGTGGTAGTCGTCGGCATGAATGGCATCCGTACGCTTGGCAACCGTTTGGCAGCGGACCGCGTAATTGTCCTGGCGTTAGGTTAGCCTATTTTATGATGAAACTATGTTTGGCCAAATTGTTGATCAATTACCGACTGGAACCGGGACCGCGAACCGAATTGGGAGACATTGACTTAGAGACTAAAATAATTTTAATGTTTCCCAAAAACGGAGTGTTTGTTAAAGTAGTCAAAATTTAGTCAAAATACTATATATAAATACTAAAATATAGTAAACTTTACAAAAAACAGTATAAAGATTTAAAATTTATATTAATTTAGTATTTAAAAAAAAAAGTTTTATATTTTTAATACAGTTCCAAATATAGTAATTTATTTATTTAATTTAAATGCCTAAATCTGATATTCCCTTAATGAGCTTAAAAGCTTATTTTTTTTAAAAAAAATAGCCCATGTAGCTTAATATGTATAATTAAATTTTTTACCATGCTTAAATAAACTTATTAATATTTTGATTACTCATTTTCATAAATATTTATTTAAAACACATACTCAATGTATTTGAAAACTGTGTCATATTAAAATTGAACATGCTATAGTTCAATAGATAAAAATAAAATAATAAAAAATAGTTAACTTTAGCATTTTCAATTTTAATATGACACATTTTTCCAATACATTGTTTTAAATTAATATTTATGAAAATGAGTAATCAAAATATTACTGTATACATGTTTAAAAAAACAATATTTTCATAAAAATGATTATTTGGTTATTTTATTTTAATTTTCCAATTAATTATCATGGAATAGATAGCTAACAATTATTATATATACTTTATTATAGCTAAATTATATATATATATTTTTCAAAAATAAAAATTTAACAATACATTATTATTTTATTAAATTAATTAATTAATAATTAATACAAAATTTGTGTTTTTTGTGCACATATAATAATAATAAAAAATTAATTAATATAAACTGAACATGCAAATTTTACTAATAAGTATTTTGAATATACATTTTTTTGTGCTAATTAAAACTGTATCATTGTTTAAAGTTTTTTAAGTTAATTAATTAATTAATTATATTATTATACATGCAATTATATTAAAAAACATTAATCTAAAAAATGCATATACTTTAATTACTTTAAGTTTATATGTTAAATTATTAAACTTTTAGTAAAGTTTTTAGTTTTTCAACAATCATTATATATTACTAAATAACTAAATTTTAACTAAATATATATACAGTATAATGTCTTTATTATTATTAATAATAATACTATTAGTTTTCTGTATATTATTAATTTTATTATATTTATTTTAATTATTATATGTTATATTTAATAACAAACTATATATTGATATATAAACTGAACTGAGCAAATTTTATTTGTTAGTTTATTATTATTAATTAGTTATTAGACACAATTAAGTTAGATTTATTAAATACAAAATACATTTAATAAAACAAAAACAAAACTAAAATCTTAATCTTATATAAATATATAAACTCTAATAATTAATTAAAATATTTTCAATAAATTGCATTTATATATCTATAAACTGAACATGCAAATTTTACTAATAAATTTTAATGAATATACATTTGTTTTAATTTTGATTTATTAATTTTGCCAAAACTGGTCAAGGGCATTTTATCCAATATTTTTAAGCCACCCCTGAGTTGTTTGTTAACATCGACTCGTTTATTGACAAACTCTTTGATATCCCCGGCCTTATCGATGGCACCGGTATTCAGTGTAACAAAAGCCATGGGTATCTGAACGTACAGTTCGCTATCGATACCGATAACGGCCGCCATTTCGACGGACGGATGAGTCAATAGATGATTCTCTAACTCTATCGGCGATAGAGTTATTCCTAAAAAAATAATAAATATGAATATTATTATTAAATTAAATTATAAAATTAAAAAATATTTTAATATTAATATTTTTAATTAACTAATAATAATAATATTAATTAATTATTAATACCACAAAACTTAATAATATCTTTGATTCGGTCGACAAAATAGAAGAATTCGTTTTCATCATAATATGCCAAATCTCCGGACATAAAGAAACCATCGTTTGTTAAAAATTTAGTGAAAACATCTTTATTTCCATAATATCCTGATGTTAACTAAAAAAAATAAAATAAAATAAATTTTTATAAATAGTTTACAAAAAATTAATAAAATTGAAAGTAATTAATATCATATTTAAAATAAATAAATAATTTCTTTTTAGAAATATAATAGTGATATAATTTATATTATTTTAATTAATTTTCACTTACAGTCGGTCCGCGTATACATATCTGTCCCGTTTGATTGGCCGGTAAACTATTGCCGCTTTCATCGATAATTTTGACTTCCATTCCGGGAACAACACAACCGATATTATCGGCCGATGTCCACATATGTTGTCTACTAAATGGTTTAGTCATCACTAGGAAACACTCGGTCATACCGTAAGTTATAATAAACTTTTCTGAACCATATATGTGTCCGATCTGATCGTATAGTTGTTGGCTTACTTTTTGGCCAACAATACTGTAATGGCCAACTGATTGTAAATATTGTTTAGTATATTTGTCTGTATTGTTCAACAAATACAACAAATCATTGGATATGAAAAAACAATAGCTAACATTATATTTATTTAATATATTGAAGAACCAGTCGTGAGCTAAACTAATGTCTGGCGGATAACTGATGACAACCATTTGCCAGCCTAATACTATCGACTGAAACAAAACTTGTATACCTGCCCCGTGACAGTACAGTCGGCTTAGTATGATTTTGTCGGCATAGCTATCGGTTGGCGACATTACTTCCGGATGACGTCTAATCGATACATTGGCCAGCCATTGACGATTGGTCCAAATGACAGCTTTCTGGGCGCCGGTAGATCCGCTTGTCATTATCAATGTTGCCATATCGGACGGCAATCGGCTAATCGGCACAAAACTATTGTTATCATCGGAATCGGTATCTGATTTATTTGGTGTCGTATTTGTTGTTATGTTTGTTATAATATTAGTTATCAATAAATCATTGTTGTCTGTGTCGTCCGGGTAATCATTTTTAGCAATTTTTTTATGTAATAGAATTGTCTTTTGGTTATCAAAAAAAAAATAAAATTTAATTAAATAGTTATTTAATATTTTTTCTTATTTTAACAAAATAATTATTAACTATACTGTACTATAAAATTATTCAATAAGTTATTGTTGTATATAGTTATAAAAATAGAGAAATTTATAAAAATAATACTAATAGAGAAAGTTCTAGAAAATTTACTATATTTTACTTAACTATTATTAACTATTGTTAAACTATATTTTGTTATCTTGTATTTACAATGCATTGTTTTTACAATTAAAAATATTATTATTATTAGTAGTAGTAGTAGTATTTTAATTATTTAATTAAACTAACAAAAAAAATAATTAATTAAATTAAATTAAACTATGATATAATGAATAAAAATGATTATTATATATAATTATATTATAAATTATATTATATTTTATATCCCATTTTGTATAGTATGATGTAGTGTTGGTTAAATCAGATTTATTAATGAGAGATAATAATATACATATAATAATTATATTATACTGTATATAATATAATATGATATATTATTTTGTCTCATTAATATAGTACTACAACAATAGCTATAGAAATAGCATTTAGTATTATAAATAATTATCTATAAATTATTTAGTGATATAAATATAATACTAAATTTAGTAATTAATATTTAGTTTAATTTATATATATATAATTTATATAGAGTTAATATATAATTAGTTAGTGATTTATATAAATATTTAAACAGTGATTTAGTTATTACCTTGATGCTGTCAACATTTTGTTTCAATTGTTTTAAATAATCAACATTTCCTTCAAATCCAATCAAAATATTTGGTTTAATTGTTGAGACAGTAGTTTGAATTTCATCTATTAGTTTATTTATTACAAAATAATATTGCTTATAGTTAAATAAAAATTAAATATTATTTATATATATATATATATATATATATATATATATATATATAATTACTTTCAGTTGACGTCATGTCTAAACTAGTATAGACACCACCGGCTGCTAAAACACCCAAAACTCCGATACCGTGATAGTCATTGTTGTATGTAATCAAACAAACAATATCTCCCGTTTCCAGTCCACACTCTCGGCGCAAATATTGGCCAAAATTTAGGGCCATTTTTAATACCTGACCTCTTGTCCATTTGCGACCACTTTCGCTGTCAGTCTTATTCAGTTTAAAAAATTAATAATTATTAAGGGTTTTTAACTAAATTAATTAATTAATTAAAAAGATAATAATAATACTAATAATAATAATAATAATAATACCAAATAAAGTTTATCAGGGTCAGATTGTAGTTTTTCAATACATAAATCAATAATTGAATTATTAGTAAAGTAATTGACATCATTGTAATATTTGGATCGTATTATATATTTTGACTCCATATTAACAAAATTGAATTAATTAATCAAATATTTTATTTGATATTTTTTTCAAACAGTTTACACTGATTGGTAAAATGTTTTGTGTTATTATTATTTTATAGTTGAAATTTTAAAATTTAAACAAAACTAAATGATTACTAAATAAAATATAACTTATTAAATAAATAGTAGTCAAATTTGTTGATTATATCTACAACTAAGTCAATTAATTAAAAAAAAATAAATTAAATAAACTTCTAATTAATTCAAATCATTCAAAATTTCGTAAAATTATTTTTCCATAGAATGATTATTTATTTTATGATTTAAAATTTTTTGAAAACAATGATATGTTAAAATTTAGCAATAAAAATATATATTAAATATATATATATTAATTATTTAGTTTAATGTATGTACTTTATAATTAATATTTAGTGTAAGTAGTGTTGGCAAAAAAAAGAGAAATTTATAAAATAATAGAGAAATTTCTAGAAAATTTCTAAAAGAAATTTCTATTTATGGGATCCCCATGGTTAATTTTGTTTTCTCGATATTTGTTATCTTTAACATTGTTTTTATAATTAATATTTAAATATTAGTATTAGTATTTTAATTATTAATTAAAGTAAAAAATTTATTTATTTAATTATATTAAACTATGATATAATAAAATGGTGAATAAAATTTTTACAAAACTGATTATTATTAAATAATTATAATCAATTATATAGGTATCCCATTTGTATAATTTAGTATTATACAGTAATCTACATTTATATAGTATAATATTATATGTATAGTATTATATATGTCTCATTAATATATTTATAGTTTTACAATATCTATAGATATGGGGATCCCATAGTATAATAACAAAAAAGTTAAATTTCTATAGAAATTTATTCCTGAGAAATTTTCTAGAAACTTTCTATTTGCCTAAACTCTCTAAGTGTAAGTTAATAATACAGTAAATTAAAAATAAACATTTTTTTTGTTAATAAAAAATATTGCTAATAATGTCACATATATTGTATCTCAATATACTGTATATTATTACTATATATAATTAGATTTATAGTTATTCTTAGTATATTTATTTCAAATTTAATTATATAATTAATTATAATATTTAATTGTAAATTTTTACACAAATTATCTTTCATTAAAAAATTATTAAATCATAGCTTTTAAAAACAACTTTTAATTACAGTAACTATATATTAATTTTTATATAAATTACTAATCAATTTAAATTATAATTTCTATAGAAATTTCGTAATTTATTTAATGTTTTCTTTAAAAACTTGAAACAATGATATTTATAAATTTTAAAACTATTATTTAGTTATTTTAGCAAACATTACAAATATAATAATATAAAAATTAGTTCATTAAAAACAAAAATATGATAGTTTGTATAATTGAAAACTCTAATATTTTTAAAAAAATTTGTTTAGATTTCTAATTATTTAAATTTAATAATATTAAATAAATTACTATTTTATTTTATTTATTTATTGCTATAAATAGTTATTATTACTTGTCTATCAATTTTATCTCCTTTTCCCATAACAACTTAGGTCACTATTTAATTGTCAATTATATATATATATGAAATATAACTATATATATATTACAATTTTAATTTTATATTATTATTATTATTATCAAAAATACTATATATGTTACTATAGCTGTAGGTGTATTGAAAGTATAATGTATTTTAAATAATTTTTTTTTATCTTATTTACTATAATTGCATTACATATATTGATATATTTTTTACTGAACATAAACAAAAAAATATTATTATTATTATTATTATTATTAGAGAGAGAGAGAGAGAGAGAGAGAGAGAGAGATAGATAGATAGATAGAGAGAGAGAGAGAGAGAGAGAGAGAGAGAGAGAGAGAGAGAGATAGATAGATAGAGAGAGAGAGAGAGAGAGAGAGAGAGAGAGAGAGAGAGAGAGAGAGAGAGAGAGACACTATACATATATCTAAGTGTCAAACATTTTATATATATTCAAAATATTTTAAACATCATTCAATATTTTATCACAAGAAGATTTTTCTTATATTAATTATTAATTAAACGTATTATATATTTTGACTCCATATTAACAAAATTGAATTAATTAATCAAATATTTTATTTGATATTTTATTGTAGATTTTTTCAAACAGTTTACACTGATTGGTAAAATGTTTTGTGTTTTTATTATTTTTTAGTTGAAATTTTAAAATTTAAACAAAACTAATTGATTACTATTAATATTATTGTACTACTATTTAATAATTTGAAACACATATACATCTATATTTATAGTTTACAGTTTATATAGAAATTAAGTAAATGAAATTGATTTTTTTTTTAGAAATTGATTCAATGACATAAGCTTATTATTAGCAAAAATTTAGTTATTAAGTAAATATGATGATTGTTAAAAAAATAAGTTTCTTAAAGTTTAATAATTATTATTAAATATTGCACATAAACTTAAATTTCATAATCTTAATAATAAGTAAATTAATTACATATACTTACAATCTATTTGTTTAATACAAGATTATTAATAAGTTTAAAATTTTAAAATGATTTAACAAAACTAATAAAACACATTAAATTATAATTATAAAAAAATATTAGTCTAATACATAATATATTATACTCAATGTCTCTCTCTCTCTCTCTCTCTCTTTAAAAAATATTTAATCAATTATTTAAGTTATGTAAGTATCAATCAATTATTGCAAAAAGTTTTTTATTATTAAAATAATTTTTAATTAAATTGCATATTTTTTAGTTTAAATTAATATTATTTTTTATTAAAAAATTTTCAAAAAAAAAATTATTTTTAAATGATTTATATATATATATATATTTATATCAGTCAGTTTGTTAGCTAAAAGAAATTGTTAATACAGATGTTTTATTATCTTAAAATAAATAAATTTTATACAGAATATAAATTATGTATTAAAAAAGTAATGTTTTAAAAGTTTATTTAGAGTTAGAGTAATATCAAAAAAAAAAGTTCAATTTATATTTTATTTAGTAATCAATATATTTAGCTGAAATTTTAAAATTTTAAACTATAAAATAATAATAAAACAAAACATTTTTCTAATTTGTAATAATTTGTTTAAAAAATTTTAAATAAAATATGTGATTAAATTTTTTGTTTTGTTTAATATAGAGTCAAAATATATAATACGATCTAAATATTACAATGATGTCAATTACTTTACTAATAATTCAATTATTGAATTATGTATTGAAAAACTACAATCTGACCCTGATAAACTTTATTTGGTATTATTATTATCTTTTTAATTAATTAATTAATTTACTTAAAAACACTTAAAAATAAGTACAATTTATATTTTATATATTGATCAATATATTTAGCTTAAATTTTATAATTTAAATCATAAATTAAATAACTTTTCTATGGAAAAATTATAATTGAATGATTTGAATTAATTAGCAGTTTATTGAATATATTATTATTTAATTAGTTGTTTTAGTTATTTAAAAAAAAAGTTTAGATAAATGTAATTTATATTTTTTTATAATAAATATTTTGTTATTATTGTAGTATTGAACATAACTAATAGAAATATAAAAATAATATGATTAAGCATTTTACTATTAAAAGTTACCAAAAGTTAATTATATTTATTAAAGTTTAGATTTTTAATAAAAATTTAATTTAAGCTATCATAATTTTTGTGACGCATATTAATAATTTTACGAAATTGAATTAATTAGCAGTTTATTTAATATATAATTTTTTAATTAGTTGTTTTATAATAGTTGTATTAAAAGTTTATATATCTATCAAAATGTTATCAAGTTTTTTATAAATCTAATCAAATAAATATATAATTTCTATATAAACTAAATAATAAAAATATAAATTTATATGTGCTTCAAATTTATTAAATATTAATATTTATTAAATAGTATTCAATAATATTAAACACTAAGTTAAATAAAAATGAGTTTTTAATTAATTAATAATAAATTTACTTTATTAAATTAAAAACTTTAAAAAATTATACACTTTAAATTAGCACAAAAAACAGTATAAGTAAACTAAGATAGGTTAGATAAAAATTTTTAATAATATTTAATTTTAGCTATCATGTTTTTTTTATGACAAAGATATTATTATGTGCGTAATATTTTTGTAAGCAAAATTTTAACTATCATTATTTAAAAAGTTTAAAATCTTAAAATAAATTACAAAATTTCTATTAAAACTTTAAAATTTTACGAAATTAAATTAATTATAAGTTTATTTAATATATTATTTAATTAGTTGTTTTAGTTGTATTAAAAGTTTATATAAATCTAATCAAAAAAAGTACAATTTTTTATTTTATTTAGTAATCATGTTTTGTTTAAATTTTAAAATTTCAACTATAAAATAATAATAATACAAAACATTTTTCCAATCATTATAAACTGTTTAAAAAAATACAAAAAAATTTAAAATAAAATATTTGATTAAATTTTTGTTTAATATGGAGTCAAAATATATAATACGATCCAAATATTACAATGATGTCAATTACTTTACTAATAATTCAATTATTGAATTATGTATTGAAAAACTACAAACTGACCCTGATAAACTTTATTTGGTATTATTATTATTATTATCTTTTTTTGATTAATAAATTTACTTAAAAACACTTAATAATCATTTATTTTTTAAACTGAATAAGACTGACAGCGAAAGTGGTCGCAAATGGACAAGAGGTCAGGTATTAAAAATGGCCCTAAATTTTGGCCAATATTTGCGCCGAGAGTGTGGACTGGAAACGGGAGATATTGTTTGTTTGATTACATACAACAATGACTATCACGGTATCGGAGTTTTGGGTGTTTTAGCAGCCGGTGGTGTCTATACTAGTTTAGACATGTCGTCAACTGAAGGTAATTATATATATATGTATATACAGAATATAAATATAATTTAACTATATTTATCTAAAAATTAATAAAATATTAGATGAAATTCAAACTACAATTTCAACAATTAAACCAAATATTTTGATTGGATTTAAAACAAAATGTTGACAGCATCAAGGTACTTACTAAATATTTATATATATAAATCACTAACTAATTATATTTTAAAAATATATATATATTTTTATATATTTATATCACTAAATAATTTATATATAACCATAATTATACTAAACTCTACAAAATGGGAATAGTTATTATGGGAATATAGAATAGTTATTATATAATAATTAGTTTTATTCATTATTTTATTACTAAATTTTGACCAATATTTGCGCCGAGAGTGTGGACTGGAAACGGGAGATATTGTTTGTTTGATTACATACAACAATGACTATCACGGTATCGGAGTTTTGGGTGTTTTAGCAGCCGGTGGTGTCTATACTAGTTTAGACATGTCGTCAACTGAAGGTAATTATATATATATGTATATACAGAATATAAATATAATTTAACTATATTTACCTAAAAATTAATAAAATATTAGATGAAATTCAAACTACAATTAAACCAAATATTTTGATTGGATTTGAAGGAAATGTTGTTTATTTAAAACAATTGAAACAAAATGTTGACAGCATCAAGGTACTTACTAAATATTTATATATATAAATCACTAACTAATTATATTTTAAAAATATATATCACTAAATAATTTATATATAACCATAATTATACTAAACTTTACAAAATGGGATATAATATATAATATAGTATAGTTATTATATAATAATTAGTTTTATTCATTATTTTATTATATTTTATATCAAAGTTTAATTATTAATTTAATTAATAATTAAAATACTAATAATACTAATATTTAATTATTAATTGTAAAAACAATAACAAAATATCTCCATCGATAAACTTTCTAAACCTTTCTCTATTATTATTTTATAAATTTTTCTATATTTACCAACACTATATACAACAATAACTTATTGAATAATTTTAATAATAACAATATAGTAATATAATTATTAATTATTTTAAAAATATATTTCACTTTATTTTTTTTTGTTAATCAAAAGACAATTTTATTACTTCTGGTTTTTTCTATTATTTTATAAATTTTTCTATTTTTATAAAAGAGAATTTTGAGGATATTTTTTAAAATAAGAAAAAATTGAGTAAATATTTAATTAAATTTTAATTTTTTTTCCGTTAACCAAAAGACAATTCTATTACATAAGAAAATTGCTAAAAATGATTACAACGACACCGATAACAATGATTTATTGATAACTAATGTTATAACAAACATAACAACAAATACGATACCAAATAAATCAGATTCCGATGATAACAATAGTTTTGTGCCGATTAGCCGATCGCCGGACGATATGGTAACGTTGATAATGTCGAGCGGATCTACCGGCGCCCAGAAAGCTATAATTTGGACCAATCGTCAATGGCTGGCCTTTGCATCAATTAGACGCCATCCGGAATTGATGCCATCAACCGTTAACTATGACGACAATATCATATTAAGCAGACTGTACTGTCACGGGGCAGGTATACTAGTTTTGTTTCAATCGATAGTATTTGATTGGCAAATGGTTGTCATCAGTTATCCGCCAGACATTAGTTTAGCCCACGACTGGTTATTCAATATATTAAATAAATATAATGTTAGCTATTGTTTAGTTGTATCAAATGATTTAAGATATTTGTTGAACAATACAGACAAATATACTAAACAATATTTACAATCAGTCAGACACTACTATATTGTTGGCGAAAAGCTAAGCGATGAACTATACGATCGGATCAGACAGTTATATGGTTCAGAAAAGTTTAATATAACTTACAGTATGACCGAGTGTTTCATGATTACGACTAAACCTTTTAGTAGACAACATGTGTTGACATCGGCCGATAATATCGGTTGTGTTGTTCCCGGAATGGAAGTCAAAATTATCGATGAAAGTGGCAACAGTTTGCCGGCCAATCAAACGGGACAGTTGTGTGTACGCGGACCGACTGTAAGTGATAATTAATTAATTAATAAAAAATTACATCATTTTACAAAAATTTTATTTATTATTAATATTAATTTATTTTCTTAATATTTTTTAAAAATTATAGTGTTTTTGATTATATTATTGCTATATTACTATTAAAATATTAATTTCTTATTTATATTTATTATTATTATTATAAATAATTTAATTTATATCTTAGACTTTATGAAGTTATGAAAACTATATATTTATTTTATTTTATTTTTTAGTTAACATCAGGATATTATGGAAATAAAGATTTTTTCACAAAATTTTTAACAAACGATGGTTTCTTTATGTCCGGAGATTTGGGATATTATGATGAAAACGAATTCTTCTATTTTGTCGACCGAATCAAAGATATTATTAAGTTTTGTGGTTAAACTTAAATATTTTTTTATTTATATTTTATATTATTAATTTATATAGTTTAAACTTTAATTAATTAAATAATTTTATACTTTTATATTAAAATATTTTTTTATTTTATAATTTAATCAAATAATAATAATATTTATTAATTTTTTTATAGGAATACTTGTTAGAGAAAAGAGTTAGAGAATCAACTATTAACTCATCCGTCCGTCGAAAGGGCGGCCGTTATCGGTATCGATAGCCAACTGTACGGTCAGATACCCATGGCTTTTGTTACACTGAATACCGGTGCCATCGATAAGGACGAGGATATTCAACAGTATGTCGATAAACGAGTTGATACTAACAAACAATTGAGAGGTGGCTTAAAAATATTGGATAAAATGCCCTTGACCAGTTTTGGCAAAATTAATAAATCAAAATTAAAACAAATGTATATTCATTAAAATTTATTAGTAAAATTTGCATGTTCAGTTTATAGATTTATACAGTTTATATATCAATATATAGTTTATATATCAATATATAGTTTATATATCAATATATAGTTTATATATCAATATTTAGTTTATATATCAATATATAGTTTATATATCAATATATAGTTTATATATCAATATATAGTTTATATATCAATATATAGTTTATATATCAATATATAGTTTATATATCAATATATAGTTTATATATCAATATATAGTTTATATATCAATATATAGTTTATATATTAATGATATATTATTGTGTTAATCTATTATTGTTGTACTAATTATTGTCTAATTTTTTAGTTTTTTTCTAAATGTTAATTAATATTATATATAATTAGTAGTGTATTGATTTATAATTTTTTATACTCTATTAAATAGTTGTTATAATAGTTGCTAAAAAAAGTCAAATAGTTGTTAAAATAGTTATTTAAACTGTATTAAATAGTTGTATATAGTTGCCAAAAAAGCCAAATAGTTATTGAAATAGTTATTTATTTTCTTATAAATATTTCAACTGATATATAATTCACTTGTTTTCAGCATATTTACAAAAATGATTTATATAAATAAACTAATTATTTCTAATATTAAAAAAGTGATATGAGTTGATAACAGTTTACACATTTTATATAATTTATATAACTATTACTTTTTGTTTTTACATATATTTGTGGAATATTTTACAATTTAATGCTTATATTTTTCAAAATCAATGAAATAGTTATTTATAAGTTTTTATAGTTGCTAACCTAACAAATAGTTATTTATAGTTATAATAAAATTTCGGAAATAGCGTCCACTGGTCAAGTTCGGTGGACATACTAAGTCGCAGTTATAAGCGTTGAACCGACAAAATAATTTTTTTAGTTGGAAATCAAGACACTAATAATTAGTATATAATAAGTCTCACTAGAGACTTGTGTAATGTTTTTAATACCCACTTGTTTAATCCTGATACTATATATTTTTAATAAAAATTACTTTTATAAACAGCTAAAAAATAAAATAAAATATTATCATTAATTTTCTTTAACGTTATAACTAATTTATAATAATAAACTAACAAATAAAATTTGAATGTTAAGTTTATATATCAATATATAATTTGTTTGATATAATAAAAATAATAATAAGAAAACTAATAGTATTATTATTACTAATAATAAAGACATCTTTGTTTAAAAAACTTATTTTTATTTAATTTATTATTTAATATTATTGAATATTATTTAATAAATATTAATATTTAATAATTTGAAAATTTAAAAAAGTAAAAATAATAATAATTAATTAATAATATATTGGAAATCCTTAATGACTATAATATTTAAAATATATGGTTTAAAAAAATAAAATAAAAATGAAATGAAATATAAACCAGTTGAGAATGCTAGAAAGCATTTCCACACGAATTCCTAATCATAATTAAAAATTAAATTCAGTATGATAAAATAAAATCAACTAAAGTTATGTAGGGTATCAAACGATTTAGTATGACAAAATATACAACTATAGTCATGTGGGGTATCAAATGATTCAGTATTACAAAATAAACTACTATTTTCCTAAAAAATAAACTTAAAAACGAAAAAAATAAAAAAATCAATATTTAAAAAAAATTCAAAAAAATAAATTCAAAAAAAAATTCAAAATTTTTTTAATTAATTTTTGGACAACATTTTCTTCAATTTCCTAAAAAATAAACTTAAAAACGAAAAAAACAAAAAATCAATATTCAAAAAAAATCAAAAAAAAAATTCAAAATTTTTTTAATTAATTTTTGGACACAATTTTCTTCAATTTCCTAAAAAATAAACTTAAATAAGAAAAAAAACAAAAAAAAATTTCAAAAAAAAATTTGTAGCGGATAGTGGATTCGAACCTATGTCCTCGTGGGACAGACAGACCGACAGACCGACAGACCGACTTATAGAATGCATATACGTATTCCTTTCAGGAATTCGTGAAAATTATTATTATTATTATTTTAATAAAAATTGTTTTTTTTTTGTAAAACAGATATTATTATATGCATAATGTTTTTATATGCAAAATTTTAACTATCATTGTTTAAAAAGTTTAAAATCTTAAATAAATTACAAAATTTTACGAAATTGAAGTAATTATAAGTTTATTTACTATATTATTTAGTTGTTTTAGTTGTTTTAATAGTTTATATTAATGTAATCAAAAAATACTAAATCATTATATGACTATTCAATAATCAATTAACTAGTAATCGTTTTTTACTACATATAGGTATAATACTAATACTGAAATTAAATAAAAATTAATTTAAATATTATAATAATCATAATAATACAGTTGTATTGTTTAACTTATATAAATTAATTTTTTGTTAATAATTTTTTTTCGAAAATTAAAAAAAATCATTTTAAAACAAATTTCATTGAAATCTATATACTTTAGATAAAATTATTGAAAAAAATTATGCTATACTTAATTGTTTTAGTATTTATTATAATAATTTTATGTATATTAATAGTATATGAATATTATAGACGATTGCAATGGATGTCACAATTGAAACGAAACGGTATTTGCGGTCCAAAACCGCATCTAATTTATGGAAATTTATTTGATTTTAAATTTAAAAAATTATTTGAAACACAAAATTATTTGATCGCAAAATATGGAAAAATTGTCGGTTTCTATTACGGCGTCCAACCGATGGTATTGATTGCCGATCCGGACGTCGCAAAACAAATTTTGGTCAAAGATTTTCATTATTTTAGCGAAAGACCCGACTTTTTCTTCAGTTTCAACCGACCAGTAATGAACGGTTCACTAATTAAAAGTCGTGGTCAGCGCTGGAAACAGATCCGATCGGTAGTGACGCCGACATTCAGTTCAGCCAAACTGCGGACAATGACACCATTGATTGACGACTCGGTTAATACGTTTCTAAAACTGATTGACAAACAACAGTCGACTAATGGCGGAAACGATTTCAATATTTACAATCTGTTTCAGGGATTGACCGCCGATGTTATCGGTCGGACGGCATTCGGCTTACAAACAGACATTCAATTGGATTCGGACAACAAATTTATAAAAGCGGTTAAAAATAAGTTTAAATCGTTGAGTATTTTTGCCAAATGGCATACTTTGATTAGATATTGTTTTCCACAATTATATCGACTATTATATCCGTATCGACGTCTAGAAGAGCTAATCAATCATCGATTGTTGGGTCGATCGCCAACCGGTATACTCTTGGATATGTGTCAACTGGTTATCGATTTAAGAAAGTCTAACAAAAAACAAAACCGAAAAGATTTGTTACAATTGATGTTAGAAACGAAAATATCTGATCAACAGTTTAATTGTTTGAATGTCCAACAATTGACTGCCGGCGCTGGCACTGACCTACAAACAAATGGTGTCAATTGTGAAGATATAGTAGAATTGAAAACTAACTGTCAATCAAAAGAAGCCAAACATAATGACATTCAATTGACTGATGACGAAATCAAAGCTAATTGTGTTGTATTTTATGAGGCCGGGTATGAAACTACAAGTACTGCACTGGGATTTGTTGCACACATACTGATCAACAATCAGGATATTCAGGATAGGGTCCGACAGGAAGTCCGGGAATTGTATGAAACTGATGGTCGACTCGATTATAATACTGTGCCAAAACTCGAGTACATGGAGTGTGTAATCAATGAGACGATGCGTTTGTATCCACCGCTCATATCGTTTGTGGCCCGAGAGACCAACATTGACTACACGATCGGTACAAACATAACGATACCGAAAGGTACGGCCGTACAGTTTGCCACCTATTATATGCATCACGACCCGGACTATTGGCCCGAACCGGAAAAGTTTGATCCCGAAAGGTTCAGTTCGGGTGATAGTCGTCGGCATGAATGGCATCCGTACGCTTGGCAACCGTTCGGCAGTGGACCGCGTAATTGTGTTGGCATACGGTTGGCCTACTTTGAGATCAAACTATGTTTGGCTAAACTGTTGCTAAACTATCGACTAGAACCGGGACCGCGAACCGAAATCGGTAACATAACTGTTAAAACTAGTATAATATCTATGAATCCTAAACACGGAGTTTTTGTTAAAGCTATCAAATTATTTTAGTATTTATTAGTTTTAATTAATTTTATTATTTAATTAGTTTTTCAATACATTTTTTTTAATTATGTTTTTAATGAATGTTTTAATTTTCACAGAATATTGTTAAATATGTTTTGTTTTTAAAACTATTTAAAACCGTTAAAACTTGTTTTAGTAGATCTATATTTAGTAGATACTTTTAAGTTAAATTTGTTTAAGCTATTTAAATATATTATTATTAAATTAATTAAAATTTATAATAAAATATCTATTCAATTAATAAAAATAATAATGTTTAATAAATTTTTATTTTATTTATAATAACAACATTTTTTATTCATTACATTTAATTATAAATTAATTATTATTTACTAATATTTTTTTTGTAGTTTTTCAATATATAATTCAAAACAATATTTTGAATCCATTTTTTTACATTAGATTTAGTTATTTCCTTAATTAAAATTCTTATTACTCTTTAATAAAAAAAATATATCTAAAATTTTTATATTTTGATTTAAAATACTTATAAATTTAATTACTTTCTATCTATCAATAAAAATTGTTAATCAATAATACAGTATTTGTATATTTTATTTGTTTACTATTATATATAAATACTAAATATAAATAAATAAATATATGAATATTTATTTATTTATTATTTACTTTTACTATACATTTGTTTATTTCATTTATAAATTATACATATTTTACAGTTAACTTATTTATTACAATATTTTACCATTTATATAATATTTTCAATTTCTAAATATAAATATTTATTTAATTAATATTTACTTCATTTAGAAACTTTACTAATTATTATAATTATAATTAATACTAATATTTACTTAAACTTATAATAATTTAGTATAATATAATATGTTTGTAGTAATTTATATGTAGTATAAATATTATGTACTGTATATAAGCATATAATAAATGATTTTTAGTTTATAACTACAAATCATTTATGTTTATTTAAACTAAATATCTGCAATTTAATTAATGCATATCATTATATAAATATTGTTATTGTTACACAAATACACATACACACAAATACACGCACATACACACACATACACACAAATACACACACATACACACAAATACACGCACATACACACACATACACACACATACACGCACATACACGCACATACACGCTAATACACGCACATACACACACACATACACGCACATACACGCACATACACACACATACACGCACATACACACACATACACGCACATACACGCACATACACGCTAATACACGCACATACACACACATACACACACATACACACAAATACACACACATACACACAAATACACGCACATACACACACATACACACACATACACGCACATACACGCACATACACGCACATACACGCTAATACACGCACATACACACACACATACACGCACATACACACACATACACACACATACACACACATACACACACATACACGCACATACACACACATACACGCACATACACGCACATACACGCTAATACACGCACATACACACACATACACACACATACACACACATACACACACATACACACACATACACACAAATACACACACATACACACATATAGTTAAGCATTTTTAATATATTTTAATATTAAAAAATTATTAAAATTTAATTAATTAATTATTTACTAATTATTTTTTATTAAATAAATCTTTATATTAAATTATTATTCTTGATAATTCAACAACAAAATAATAATAAATAAATTTTTAATTAAAGCAAAAATTTAATAACAATTTCCCGAAATTCGTCATTAAATTCTTTATGAATATTATGACTTCCATTGGAAAACCGGTAGAGTTTTGAATCGATAATATTGTTTATCAAATAAAATGGATGTTCAATACCCATCACTGGATCTCTATCGCCATGAAGTATAAGTGTCGGCTGACGTATCTGTTTGATATCATTAGTACAAAAATCACTATAATTTACAATCGATTTGTTATATAGTTTAACATAATTTAGAAATAATTTTTCCGTATAATAATCGCTAAACGTTTTTCTGATTTTCGGATTCCAATTGTCCGCATCTTTAAGCATATCATACATTTGTCTGTCTTTATCGTTAACGTATGCTTTTGAGCCCCAGATTACTAGTTTTTGGACACTTAATGGTTGATTGGCGGCCAAAATCATTGCTGTTGTGCCACCGTCACTCCAGCCTAACAATGAATATTTATCGATAGCTAATGTCTATAATTAACAAACAAACAAAATTTAAGATTAAGTTACGATTTTTATAATAAAATTTATTAATAATTAGTATTTAATACCTGCATTAATTGGGCGGCAATTTTGGCGTCAGTTCGGAAAAAATCGGTAAAATTTTTTTCGGGCGGACTACTGTATCCATAGCCGGGCGGATCCCATGCAATCAGTGTAAACTTGTCCAACCATTTTGTATCAGTTAATTGTTTTGAAAAATCCAAACGTGAAGTACCTTTTTTTAAATAAAAAAAATAATAATTGACTAGTTTTTACTTAAGTTATTATTTTTTTTTAATTTATAGCAATTTTATTATTACCAAAAGCTCCGGGAAGTAATAGGACGGTATGATTGCCGTTACCGATGCGTTCATAATGTATTTGTAAGCCATTGACTGCTATTTTTTGTCCGGGCATTGAACTACTATTAAAACGTTTAAAGCTATATATATTAAAGGATAACAAATATATTTTAATTATTAATAATAGACTAAAATGTAAAATATAAATCAAATTAAGTTAAGTTAAAATCATAGCATTTTAATTTAATTTGAGATTTTTAAAAAAATAATTTTTAAGAATTTTTTTAAATATACTTTAAAGACATTGCAATTTGTTTTGTTGGTATAGTCGACGGCAATGATGATAAAAGTCTGTTAAATATCATTTTTAATTAACTAAAATAATTAATTAAAAACAATTTAATAATAAATATAAAATAAAACTATAATATATAATAATATTTGATTATTAAATAACTATAGTTTATTAGAAATAATTTTCATTTTAATTGTATACAAATTGCATTATCACTAAAACAATTTTATTTTTAAATTTATATCATTTTACATTTATTTGAACTAAATCTGAAAAATCATTTTATTATTATTAATTAATTTTAAGCAATAAATGAAAATAAAAACTAACATTAAATAAGTTTAATATTATTGGCTATAAAAAAAAAATCTCAATTACTAACCACTACATTGTAAAACATGACATACCCAGCGATCAGTTTGACTCTTACGTTGATAAATGGATTTTTGACGATCGCATCGGTATTGTTAGCCAATATTGTTGTCGACAGTCGATGTTAGACACGAAACAATTGGTACGATCGGCGGCCATACGCCAGACTCTACATGAGGTCAACCGTACCGAGTGTTTGACAATTCGCCAGCGATTTATATCAAATGAATGTCTGGAAGCCATTAATAAGTTTACCACAAAAAACAAAAAATAATAATAATAATAATTAAAATTAAATAAATCACAAATTAAATTTTTTAAAAAAACAATTAAAAATATTTTATAAATAATAACTATTGATAATAGAAAACATATTTTTTTATTAATTATTATTTCTAATATAAATGTTGTTTTTATTAATAATCAAATTTATTTAATATTTATTTTTAGGCTAAAATATTATTATTATTATTATTTAAATATTTTAATAATTATCCAAATTATTAATAAGAAGAAAAAAAATTACTTAATATATTATTTTATATTTATTATTATTAAATATATTGTTTTTGTTTTAATTATTTTAGTTAATAAAAATTGTCTTTAAAGTACATTAAAATAAATATGTTTTTAAATAAAATTATTAGAATTTTCTGTAAAAAGTAACTATTAGTAAATTAAGGTTTTTATATCAAATGATTTTGATTTTATTTGATATTATTAAATAAAAATTGTTATTTTTTTAATTTGATAGATTAAAAGTAATTGAATTTATCAGTTTTTTTAAATCAAAATAAAAGCAGTCAAAGTGTATATATATTTTATAAATATTTTTTTGTATTATAGAATAATAAGAATTTTAATTAAATGTTTTTTTTGTGTAAATTTTGTGTAAAAATTTGTATAAATAATTTTAAAGTTTAATTTTTGGACAATTATTTTCTGTTTATTATTTATTATAAATCTAATCAGTAATTAAACATTAATACAAATATTATTATTATTTAAGCAATTGTTTATTTTTTGTAAATTTTTGAATTTTTGAATATTATTTCAAACTAAAAAAATACAATCTAATGACTCATTAGCAATGAGTTAAATAATTAAAGATTTTTTAGTAAAAACATTTTGAAATAATATTATTGCAAAAATTATGTAAATATTAGTTTAGTTTGTTAAACAACTATACTTTAATTATTAATATATGATTTGTAATAATATAAACTAAAAAATACTGTATATTTCCAATAGTTGTGTTATTTGATTATAATATAATTTATAAAGTTTATAAGCATTTAATTGATATTATATTATTAATTATTTCTAAAATCATATTTAATGTGTTTTTTTCAAAAATTCAAAATTATTAGAGAAACAATAAATATGTTTTTCAAACAACAAATTGAAATAAGTTAAGAGTCATAATAAAAATTATTACAAAAAAAAATCAATGAAATAATTGCATTATATTTGTCTATTACAATGACTTTAATGATTTTATTTTAATTGTCAACTAATTTTCATTTCTAAAACAATATTTTAAAACAATTGAACTTTTTTTCTTAAAATGATTTTTACTGTTTATGATTTGCATTAATAATAATAATTTTTTAATAATTATGTTTTTAAATTAAGAAAATAATACAAATGAGTTATAATATAATATTTATCTAAAAAAAATTTAGTTTAACAAATAAATTTATAGTAAAAATTGTTTAAATTATAATCAAATATTATATTTTTTTATAATCAATATTTTTTATTTTGCATATTATAGTCTTATAACTACAGTATAGCTCACAGATTCAATACAATTAGTATTTAATTAAATTTTGACAATTTTAACAAACACTCCGTTTTTGGGAACCATTGAAATTAGTTTAGTTTCGCGAACAATGTCTCCCAATTCGGTTCGCGGTCCCGGTTCCAGTCGGTAATTGATCAACAATTTAGCCAAACATAGTTTCATCTCAAAGTAGGCCAACCGTAAGCCAACACAACTTCGGGGTCCGTTTCCAAATGTTTGCCACGAATATGGATGCCATTCATGACGACGACCCGAACTGAACCTTTCGGGATCAAACTTTTCCGGTTCGGGCCAATAGTCTGGATCTCTATGCATATAATAGTTGGCAAACTGTATGACCGTACCTTTCGGTATAGTTATGTTGTCGTACGTGTAGTCAGCGTTGGCTTCACGGGTAGCAAAGGCTACACTCGGCGGATACAAACGCATCGTCTCATTGATTACACACTCCATGTACTCGAGTTTTGATAGAGTATTGTAATCCAGTCGACCATCACTTGCATACAGTTCCCTGACTTCCTGTCGGACCCTTTCCTGAATATCGGGATAGTTGACCAGTATGTGTGCGACAAACCCGAGTGTTATACTAGCATTTCGATAGCCGGCTATATAAAAGAAGATACAGTTTCCCTGAATCTCGTAATCGGTTAGTTTGATTGACTGTTTATTGTCGTTGATATCATCTATTGTTTTAGTATTATTATCAACATTATTGTCAAACATCGACTGTAATATATCCGTATGTTTTGTATTTATTGATGCGTTTTTTCTCAAATCAATAATCTCTTTAGTTATGTCTATTAGTTGGCCGTTTGCCGACCGATTCATTAGGCAATCGATTTGGTCGTCCAGACGACTAAATTGATTGAATAATGGACTGAATCGGGGAAAACAAAAACTTAAAATTCTGTACCATTTGCTATACGGATGCGAATTAAACAATAGATTCATTGCGTCAAGAAATTTGCTGTCCGTCGCTGTCTGGACATTGGTCTGGACGCCGAAAGCTGTCCGTGCGGTCAGATCGGCAGTCAATCGTTTGAACAGTTCATAGATATCGAAATCGTTGTCGTCTTTGTTTTGTTGGTTTTTGGCCAATATATCCAAAAACGTATCGATTGACGAATCAATCAGTTCATAGAGTTTTCTTAGTTTAGATCCGCTAAACATCGGCGACAATACCGATCGTAAATCTCTCCATCGTTGGCCACATTTCAGATGTACGGATCCGTCAATGATTGGATGTGTAATAATTTTTAGCGATAAAGTCCGGTCATTGAAATACTGGAAGTCTTTGATTTGGATATGTTTGGCCAGTTCGGGATCGGCCACCAGTACTACGGGTTTACAACCGTAATACAGGCCAACAGTTTTACCGTATTTGCCAATTAAATAGTCTTTCTGTTCCAGTGATGACATACCCTTGAAGTCGAATAGATTGCCGAAAATCAGATGCGGTTTTGGACCCGAAATACCGTTTCGCTTCAATACAGACATACATTGCAATCGACGATAATATTGATATAATATAAATAATAATATAGAGAAAAATATTATTAATAATAATAATAAAGACATTATATCTTATTTTAAAAACTCTACTTTAAACTAGAAAATGATTTTTTTTTTAATTTATAAAGAAATAATTTCAAATGATTTTTTTAAGCTCTACTAATACTTAAAATAATTTTTATATTTTAAAATTTTTATAAAGAAATAACTTTTTTTTCTATATAAATTAAACTAAAAAATTGTGATTTTTTTTTAAAAATAATTTTTCTTATTTCACTAATGATTTTTCATTTATTACATTTTTTTTATTAATCTCTACTACGGGAGTGGTTTACATATTACGTTTGCACTGAGGGGAGGGGTGGGGGTTGGCCAAAGGGAACGTTTTCGAACGAATAGTACTTAAACAAATAAATGATTAAATACTTTTCAACACAGGGAGGGAGGGAGGTTTTCTTAAAAAGTGCAAAGGTAATATGTGACTGGCCCCTAACCACTTTTTTTTAAAAAATTATCGTCAATTATTTAGCAATAATATTTTTTGTTATTGTTTAATAAAAATGATATTGATAAAAAATTTTAGTTTAGTTTGCTATTTACTATTAAAAACACAAATCATTAAATAAATAAAAAATATTAAAATCTGTTTCTCTCTCTCTCTCTCTCTCTCTCTCTCTTGCATTTCAAGTCTCTTAACTCTAAACTAATGTTTTATTGTTTGAATTGATTAAATTGAAATTTATTAAAAATATGATTAAAATTGTTGTTTAGAAAAAATTGATAAATTATGAAATTATCTATAAATTATATAATATAGTAATATTATCTATTAAATACATTATTAAATTATAATTTATATTATTTTAATATTAAATAAAAAATTAATATTTATTTTTCTATCAAATCAATAGCAGAAGAAAACATTTAATTTAAATTGAATTATAATATAAATTATTTATTAATTTTTATTACTTTAATAGTTTATACAGTAATTTTTGGCCCAAAATATCGTATAAGCGATAGTATAGTTGAAACCGTAAGTTACCGATAGGTTCGTAATTATTGAGGGGAACGGTATTCATGATGGCATCGATCATATCGTTGATCACTATATAGGGATCAGTTGCCAGAAATGGGTTGCAGTCTAACTGCAAAAGAACCACACGTTTCCATTGTTCATAGTATTGCTGTCCGTACGCCGATTTGACCGACTCGTCAGTGGTCAGCCAAACGGTGTCCATCGCTGCAATTGTTTTCGACAATAGTCCAGTATTTTTGAAACCTCCCGGCATTATAGTGGCCACCCGTACGCCAAACGTTTGCATTTCTTTTCTCAACGAATCGGAAAACCTGATTATCGATGCTTTTGACATACAATAGGCACTGAAGTAGTCGAGGGTTAGTCTACCCATTGTTGACGACATGTTTACAACACGACCTGAAATAAAACATCAATTATTTGTTACAGATTTTAATTAAACTTTTTTTTTGTTAACCTTTTGCTGACCGTAATAACGGTAAGAATATACGTGTGACCCGAACCAGACCAAACACGTTGACCGCAAACAGCCGTTCGTAGTCATCCAATGTTCCCCATTCGACGGGACTGGTAATCATATAGCCGGCATTGTTGACCACTGACCATAATTTACAATTGTTGGCCACCAGATCTTCGGTAATCTGATTGAACGCTTCGTGTACTTCTCGATCGTCGGTAACATTCATTTTCAGGACAACCATTTGATCGGTAAATCTACACGTTTTGGCCAATCTTTGTCCACCGCAATCCGTGCTCGTGTTCGGGTCAAGACATGCGGCGTAAACACGAAATCCTCGTTCATTCAGACTATAGGCCAATAGATTACCGAAACCTGAATCGCAACCTATATTTTACAATTGAATTAATTTACATAAGAAATAGTTAACTAAATAGTTATAAAAATTTTTAGTACATTGAAAATCTTTTTATAAAATATAATTAAATTAAATATTTTCATAAATTAATTAATTAATTAATTACCTGTAATAAGTACTGCTTTTCCATTTGGACTAATTAATTGTTTTGGTCTAAAATAATAAAATAATTTTACTAATATATAGCTGATAATAATTATTAACAAACAATTAACAGCATTTAATTGATTATTAATTATTTCAAAAATCATATTTAATATTTTTTTCACCAAAAAAAACAATATAATTCAAAAATTATTAGAGAAACTAAATAAATATTATGTTATTTTTCAAACAATAAATTGAAAATAAGTTAATAGTCATAATAAAAATTATTAAAAAAAATCAATAAAATAATTGCATTGTATTTGTCTATTACAATGACTTTAATGATTTTAGTTTAATTGCTAACTAATATTTTTAATTGTATTTTTAAAAAAATAATAATTTTGTTTGCAATTAACATATGTTTTATAGATATAAAATATAACAACTAATTATCAAAATTAGTAAAATTAATTTGTTTTAAATGATTAAAATAAGTATTAAAAAACATTTTTGCATTAAATTGATTATTAATTATTTCTAAAAATTATAATAAATATCTTTTTAAATTGTTTAGTAAATTATAAAAGATAAACAGTTTATAATAATAATAAATATATTTAATTATTATTTAAATATTAAATATAATTGTATTTTTGAACACAAATAATTTAATAGTCATTAAAAATAATATTTGTAATTTAAAAATTATTTTTATTTTAATAACAAACTAAAACTACTGTAAAATTTTAGTATATAATTAATAATTGTATTTTTTTAAAAAATATTTTTATTGAAATAACTTATTTTTATTTATATATTATTTTACTTTTTTAAAATTTAGTATAAATAATCATAATTAACTTCTAATTTATATATATATATATATTTCAATACCAGTATTAATAATTTTATGTTAGTTTTATAATATTTTTTTTAGAGAGAGAGAGAGAAAGAAAGAAAGAGAGAGAGAGAGAGAGAGAGAGAGAGAGAGAATATATTTTTATTATAAAATAAAATTATTTATAATAAAATTAATTAATTTTTATTTAATTGTTAAACAATTATACTTTTACTGTATTATTATTATATGATTTGTAATAATATAAACTAATAAAAATATGTTTGCAATAGTTGTGTTATTTGATTATAATATAATTTTTTAAAAAGTTTATTTAAATCATTATGTTTATTTAAACAACTATATATCTATTAAAAAAAATCTTATATCATTATAAAATTTTTTTTTGTAATAATCATCATTAATTAATAAAAGCATAAATACTAAAGTAAATTATAAAAATAAATTCATTAATTATACTGTAGTAGTTTAAATAACTTTAACTACAAAATCAAATTTAATAAAAATTGAATAATGAATAGTTTAGTTATTCGTATATACATTATATATATATAGTATATATACAGTAATGATTTTAGTTTAATTGCTAACTAATATTTTTAATTGTATTTTTTTTAAAAAATAATAATTTTGTTTGCAATTAAATCATGTTTTTTAGATATAAAATATAACAACTAATTATCAAAATAAATTTTTTAATAAAAAAAATGATGAAAATAAATACAGTATTAACAAATATTTTAGCATTAAATTGATTATTAATTATTTCTAGAATTATAATTAATATTTTTTTAAAAATTATTATTGTTTAGTAAATTATAAGAGAGAAACAGTTTATAATAATAATAAATATATTTAATTATTATTTAGAAATTATATATAATTTTTTATAAATGAAAGTCAAATATAATTTTCAAATCTATTTGTTTATAATTTTTTAGATTGAAAATAATTTTAATGTATTTTTTTTAAAAAAAATTGAACTAAATTAGAAAATTAATTGAACTTTAATTATCTAAATCAAAATGTTTTTTTTACTCTTTATGTTTTGCATTAAAATAATACTTTTCAATAATTATTTTTTTTAAATTAAGAAAATTAATAGAATATAATATTTATCTAAAAATGATTTTACAGTTTTAGTTAAACAAATAAATTTATAGTAAATAAAAAAATTGTTTAAATTTTATAATCAATATTTTTATTTTTTATTTTAAAAAATATTAATCAAAGTCATCTATTGTCTTATAACTACAGTATAGCTGTACAGATTCAATACAAAATCATAGATTCAGACACTATTTTTTTTAGCTAACTGTGTAAACTAAGGGATAGGTAATCGACTTTGATATACATGCCTATAAAGTTGTTTCACACATACACACACACACACACACAAACATACACACAAACATACACACAGTAATGCATAAATTATATATAATTTTTTTAAAAAAATATTTTGAATATACACTATATAAAACAATTAACAATTTGATAGATTATCTCTCTCTCTCTCTCTCTCTCAAAAATAAAGTTATCTATAAAATCATCTTTATTATTGTTTTCAATTAACAATACATAAGATTACAAGTAATTATTTTGCAAATTATTTTATGTCTTAATTACTTTATTTCAAAAAAAAATAAAAGAAAAATCAGAAAATTGAATTGAATTTATAAATTCAATTGTCTATCCATTTCATCTCCTGTTTCCATAGCAACTCCAGTCCCGTTCCCATCCATTTATTGGCCATTTTTTCATCAATTAAATCGCTTTCCTCTTTAGTTAAATACTGGCGCCAATTGCCTACAACTCCTCTATCAATACGATAACCGGATCCATACTTTGATTTCATTAAATCAATTGATGACAATCGGACACATCTGTCCAATAGTGTCTCAGATTTGATGCCAACGTTGTCGTCGTCGTCGTCGTCGTCACCACTGTTTGTCACTACAATCTGATCCAAACGGGAGACGTACTGATGGCCCAAAAAAGTTGCAATTTTAACGACCGCTGCCTTCGGATCGCTTATCATATCTTCGTAGATCAAGACATGAAACTTGTTATCCGACAAACCATTATTGGTCGACAAACTTTGCCGATAATATTGGCCAACAAAATCAAAATAGTCGCCATAATAGTGTCGATATTGTTGACCATAAAAACAGTACCGAAAATATTGATGATAATCGGCAAACAATTTCTGATGGTTTGAATGGATTTGAGACCAAATTTTATTTTCCGAAACACTAACGTCTTTCGGATTTCTGATGACCAACAGATAACTGGCCAATGAATTCACGGTTAATAAATCTGGCGGTAAATGTGTTGATATTACTGTCACCGACTGATCCATTTGGCTATCGATTACTTGTTTGCCCGACATTTCTATCCGATGTTTATAAATTGCAATTTTATCCAAATTTTGTCCATCGCTTATAATTAATTGCATAATATATTCCGTCCAATTACTACCCGATCGGGGATATGATATTAGTATGCGATCGTTGGGCCGGTGCTTATAATTCAGGGCCCAATCGATATTGTTTTTGTCGACAAGAAATTTAGGAAAATCGTATCCATTAATAGTAAACTTGTCGTAATAGGTTGTCATTACAGTGTATATATCATATAATAGTTATTATTATTTTTTTTTGTATAGTTTAGGACTTATTTAGTAATAATATAAAGTTTAATATAAAAATAATTGAAAAATTTTATTTATATTGTATTGTAGAGAAAGAGAGAGAGAGAGAGAGAGAGAGAGAGAGAGAAATGATTTTTGATAATAATAATATAAAATTGTAATATATATTCAATATATATATATATGTTAGATGATTAAACTATAATTTTTAATTTATAACAATCATTATATTTACTTAATAACTAAATTTTAGTTAATAATTAGTTTATGTCATTCAATAAATTTCTAAAAATCAATTTTATTTACATAATTTGCTGTAAGTTTTAATTTAAGGTTTTAAATTTAGTTTTAATAGTTTTAAAAAAATCTTTTTTACTATAATTGCATTAAATATATCGAGCTTTGATATAATTTTTTTTATATTGATTATAATATATTTATTTTCATTTTTTTAAAATTCATAATTAAATAGTTAATAAATAATATAATTATGTTTGTAGTTAAAAATTCATTTATTATTTTATTAATTAGTTTATATAAAAAATTAAGTAAATAAAATTGATTTTTAGAAATTTACTGAATGACATAAACTAATTATTAACTAAAATTTAGTTATTAAGTAAATATAATGATTGTTATAAATTAAAAATTTCTCTCTCTCTCTCTCTCTCTCTCTCTCTCTCTCTCTCTCTCTCTCTCTCTCTCTCTCTCTCATTATTTGCCATTAAAAATGAAATCTGAGTTTTTCATTGTTTATTTAATTACTAATCAAAGAGTTTATTATTATTTAATTTAATTTATTTATTTATTTAATCAATTAAATGACAATTAAATAATCACGAAGTTAACTAAAAATTAATATACATTTCTATTGTTATAATATTAAATAAATTGAGTTTTATTTTGTAAATTACTAAAAATTATTTGAAACAATAATTTTTTTATAAAAAAATGCTTTACTTAATTGTATTAATTTTTTTGATTTTAATTTGTATATCAATAGTATATGAATATTATAGACGATTGCAATGGATGTCACAATTGAAACGAAACGGTATTTGCGGTCCAAAACCGCATCTAATTTATGGAAATTTATTTGATTTTAAATTTAGAAAATTATTTGAAACACAAAATTATTTGATCGCAAAATACGGCAAAATTGTCGGTTTCTATTACGGCGTCCAACCGATGGTATTGATTGCCGATCCGGACGTCGCAAAACAAATTTTGGTCAAAGATTTCCAGTATTTTAGCGAAAGACCCGACTTTTTCTTCAGTTTCAACCGACCAGTAATGAACGGTTCACTAATTAAAAGTCGTGGTCAGCGCTGGAAACAGATCCGATCGGTAGTGACGCCGACATTCAGTTCAGCCAAACTGCGGACAATGACACCATTGATTGACGACTCGGTTAATATGTTTTTAAAACTGGTTGACAAACAACAGTCGACTAACGGCGGAAACGATTTCAATATTTACAATCTGTTTCAGGGATTGACCGCCGATGTTATCGGCCGGACAGCGTTCGGCATACAAACAGACATCCAATTGGATTCGGACAACAAATTTATAAAAGCTGTCAAAAATAAGCTCAAATCGTTGAGTTTTTTTGCCAAATGGCATACTTTGATTAGATATTGTTTTCCACAATTATATCGACTATTATATCCGTATCGACGTCTAGAAGAGCTAATCAATCATCGATTGTTGGGTCGATCGCCAACCGGTATACTCTTGGATATGTGTCAACAGGTTATCGATTTAAGAAAGTCTAACAAAAAACAAAACCGAAAAGATTTGTTACAATTGATGTTAGAGACGAAACTATCTGACCAACACTTTACTGGTTTGAATGTCCAACAATTGACTGCCGGCGCTGGCACTGACCTACAAACAAATGGTGTCAATTGTGAAGTTAAAGTAGAATTGAAAACTAACTGTCAATCAAAAGAAGTCAAACATAATGACATTCAATTGACTGATGACGAAATCAAAGCTAATTGTGTTGTATTTTATGAGGCCGGGTATGAAACTACAAGTACTGCACTGGGATTTGTTGCACACATACTGGTCAACAATCAGGATATTCAGGATAGGGTCCGACAGGAAGTCCGGAAATTGTATGAAACTGATGGTCGACTCGATTATAATACTGTTTCAAAACTCGAGTACATGGAGTGTGTAATCAATGAGACGATGCGTTTGTATCCACCGCTCATATCGTTTGTGGCCCGAGAGACCAACGCTGACTATCCGATCGGTACAAACATAACGATACCGAAAGGTACGGCCGTACAGTTTGCCACCTATTATATGCATCACGACCCGGACTATTGGCCCGAACCGGAAAAGTTTGATCCCGAAAGGTTCAGTTCGGGTGATAGTCGTCGGCATCCGTACTCTTGGCAACCGTTCGGCAGTGGACCGCGTAATTGTGTTGGCATACGGTTGGCCTACTTTGAGATCAAACTATGTTTGGCTAAACTGTTGTTTAACTATCGACTGGAACCGGGACCCCGAACCGAATTGGGTAACATAACTGTTAAAACTAGAATAATATCTATGAATCCTAAAAACGGCGTTTTTCTTAAAGCTATTAAATTATTTTAGTATTTATTATTTAGTTTTTCAATATTGATATTTTTTAATAATGTTTTTAATGTATTTATTTAATTTTTATTTTAAATATGTTTTGTTTATCTATACTAATATCTATTTAATTAATTTGATAAAAAAGTATTGTTTAATAAAACATAAAAAACATGTTTAATACCTGTATATCTGTAAACATATAATCAATTATTTTTTATATTGTATCAATTATACTGTATCAAATAGTTGTTTAAAATCGCCAAATAATTATTTAAATAGTTATTTATTTATTTTTTAATAATTGAATGATAAAATAAAATTTTTATTATTAGAAAATTTTAGAAAATTTATAAAATTATTTTTTAAAAATCAGGCGTTTTTCACTTAAAATATTTTTTAATTTAGAAAACCTCTCAATAGTTATTTATTTATTTATTTTTTAATTATTTGCAAATGATATATGATTCATGTTTTCAGTATATTTACAAATTATGCAAATTAGCGAAATAATAATAAACAAAAATAAAATAATAATATGAATTTTTAAAATAACATTTAAAAGTTATTTATAATTTTTGTAATTAATGTTTTGTAATTTTAAATATAATATCTGTGTAATATATATAATGCATATATATATATTTTTTTTTTAAATTAATTGAAATAGTTATTTTTATTAGTTTTTATAGTTACTAACCCATCAAATAGTTATTTATAGTTATAATATTATATCTCTTGACTATATTAACTAAAAAAAATTGACGAAATTAACTATATCTGGAAAAAAAACCAATTACTATATATTATTATTATATAAAAAAAATTTATAATAATCATCATTAATGAATTTATTTTTATAATTTACTTTTGTATTTATGCTTTTTATTTTATCCCCCATATAAACTATATGGGATTTTACAAAAACAAAATTAATTAATAATGATTATTACAATTTTTTTTTATAATTATAATATACAGTAATTGTTTTTTTCAAACATTTAATGATAAACTTTATAAAATTATATTATAATCTAATAACACAACTATTGATACAACATATTTTTTTATTTATATTATTACAAATCATATATTAATAATTAAAGTATAGTTGTTTGATGTTTAATAATTAAAAAAAAAATAATTAATTAACTTTATTAAAAATTATTTTATTTTATAATAAAAACATAATATAAGTACAAAACTAACATAATATTACTAAATACTGGTATTGATATATTTGATTTAATTTTATTTTATCAAAATAATAAATAATGTAATAATTAATAATAAAAATTTTAATAATTTAATAATTTTTTTAAATAGTTTTTTTTAATAAAAACTACAAAATCAAATTTAATAAAAATATTTATTATCAATAACAATATTATTTTTATTGAAAATTTTTATGAATATTTAATGAAAATCATATTACAGTATTATAATTTATAAAACATATTTTCAAACAAACAAATATTCAGTATTTAAAAAAAATTATAATAAACAAAACTTATTTTAATATATATTATTATATAAATAAATTTATTTATGAAACAAACAAATTATGAGAAAATAAAATATATATAAATATAAATAAACAAAACTTTTTTTTGATAGAGATTTAAATATATATATAAAAAATAATGAATTTTGAAATCAATTAAAAAAACAATAGATATTAATAAAACTTTATCAATGACTTAATGGACAGTTGGTTATCGTTAATCGTCAATTAGTAAACTGCTTAATCATTTGATAATCGGCTCCGGTATCCACCAAACTTTTAGTGCACTATCGTAGCAGTCAATAGTCAGCAATAGTTCAATTGACGGCAATCGGCTAACAATTTGCGGACACCGTCGGGAATCGCCGATAACATTTGAACCTAAATTTACCGAATAGTTTAGTGTTTTTTTTTTAGTGAACGAGGCATCAGTTGGCCACAGTTGCTGACCAACAGTGGCCACAGTTTCGAAGTCAATGTCGGTAAATGTAAGCGGTATTCAAGTTTCGGTAGATTTTGCCGAAAATGTTGTTCGACCAAACAGTCGGTAATTGTAAACTGGATTTAAAATTTACGGATTATTATAAAAAAAAAAAAATTATATTTAAAAAAAATTAAATTAAGTTTTTTTAAAAATAAAAATATGTGGCACATAGATGGCGCATACTTATTCATAAAATAATATAATACACAAAATTTACCATTATCCAAATTATCCAAGTTAATATTTAAACTTATATTTAGACAATTTAATTTAATAAACAGATGAAATTTTTTTTAACTTTTTTTTTAATAACTAGAAACTATCTAGGTCATATTACTAGAAAAACTATTTTAATATATATATATATATATTGAAATTATTTCAAATTGAGTTGTATTGTACTTTAGATTTTTTTTTTATAAAAATAAATTGAATTATAGAAAATTTTTAAAAAAAATAATAATAATTTCAATAATATTTCAATATTAAAGCTTATATAAAATATTATATTAAAAAACAAAATATTTCCGACAGTTTTATCAAAAAATTTTAGACAAAATAATAATAATTGTTAGACAAAACATTAATGTATAATATAATATCTGTTTTAAATGACATATTGATTGACATATAATAAAAACAATTTTATGTTTTACTAATTAATTAATTTTAATACTAAACTACATGTTATTACATAAATTTTTTTCAGATAAATAAGTCTAAAGTTTTTTTTTAATTTAATAATATTTTACACATATTAGCGTTTAATTTACTTTTTTCAAAAATTTTGCTTTAAATGTATGACAATTTTTTTTATAGAAAAATAATTTATTTTATTGTTTTTTGTGATTATAAATGTATTTGAAAAATATGTTTTATTTTTTTGTTGTTAAATTTGAAATTTAATATTTACTGACAAAAAAAAATATTTTCAATACCTTTGAAGTGTTTTGTTGGCTTAGATATAGATATATATACTTTTAATGGCTTTTGTCTATCAGTGTCAATGAGTGTCAGTGTATATGACAGTCAAATACCAGCACTTTATATCACATATCTAAAGGTCTCTAAAGGTTTAACACCAAAATTCATGTGCAAAATATATCATATATATAGACAAAAGCACTGAACTATTGCTGTGAATAACACAAACATAGAGAGAGAGAGAGAGAGAGAGAGAGAGAGAGAGAGAGAGAGAGAGAGAGAGAGAGAGAGAGAGAGAGAGAGAGAGAGGCGCCGACAGTCAGTGACAAACACACAGAGAGATAGAGAATATTCTTATAGATATATATTCTGTGCTAAAAATAAGTTTGAAAATTAAGATTTTGTTTTTAAAAAATTTTGATAATTATATTCAAAAACAAAATCATTGAAATATATATATTATTTGTCTATTGTTTTTCAACATATTTTAATTAACAATTTGTTTTTCTTATAAGTTATTTTAGTATTTGTTTATTATAGAAATCAATGTTTTATTATTATGTATTTCAACTGTTGTTTTTTCTGGTCAATGGATACGCCACTAAAAACGCCAGAATATATATATCCATTCAATAATTGTTTACAAATGTATAGTTTTAACGCACAGGTATTTTCGCCACTACTAACCACTCACTCAACTACTATAGACTATTACTATGTGTTTAACACATCTCAGTGTTTGTGGTTTTATATATATATAAATGTTATATATTTTTTGTGTGCAATATATTTGACATAAATATGTAGTAATAATAAAAACATATATACTATATATATAAACAACAAAAAATATTATTAATATAAAAAATATTGCTGAATATAAGTGCTGACCACCAGTTGCTTGTGAGAGAGACAGAAAAACCTACCAGTGCTTGGATACAATCAATTTTGATTTGATAACAAAAAAATAGAGAGAGAGAGAGAGGTTTGACTGTATTTTGTTGTTTTATATTAGTTTTTGGATTTAGAGCCTCAGGTATTATATAAGAGTTTTCATTGCAATTGTATTTTTTTGACATCAATTTCAAGCCATGGCTTAATATATATATATATTATATATCAATGATTTATTGCAATTGCGATTACAGTGTCAAACACACACTGCTATAGACACACACACACACACAGAGGGCATACATGTGTGTCAACAGTTGTGTTTCAAAACTAAAGTCTGTATTGAATACAACTGTGATATCATATAAAGTAAAAAATATATATAAAAAATAGTCAACCAATCCATCCAACCGTTCAATTAAAACCATCAGAAAAAAGTCAAATGTTTTTTTTAACTATCAGTGCTTTCACTAGAGATATACACTGTATATAATTATAGCCACCGTTAGGTATGTAACAAACCGTATGTCATAATCAACTACTAGTAGTCGTAGTAATAGTCGGCCGATTACTACCCGATTATCTGTTGGTAAAAAAACATTGATCTAATGATAAATGTCTTCAATATTGGACATCAAGTTTGATGTTTTGATCGCTTTTTTGTTGATAATATTGTACGCAATGTTTATACTATTCATACTATATGTTGTGCTTCGTATAGTCGTCGCTATCGTTGTGTCCTCTAAACGGGCGGCGGCTGTCGCGGTCGGCATCAACAACAGCAACAGCACTACCATCGATGGCCAACAACAACAACACGGTCTGCGGCAACAGTTGGCCGCTTACGAAGTGCAGCCGATCTGTTCGTCGGAATTCATTACCCGAACTAATAGTCCGTCGTTTGCCGAAGACTTTACTTAAGATTTATTGTCGATAATAATAATAATAATAATCATATGAATCAGTGATAATAATGATGATAATAATGATGACATTAGACACCACCGAAAAAAACTGGTGTCTCTTATAAGTTATATATATATATATATATATTAATATACAGTATATATTGTCTGTATATTAGTTGTGGTAATAATGATATTATCGATAAAAGTAAGAGAAAAAAAAACATCTTTTAATAAGATTTGTCGCCAATTATTTGCTTTCGCGTCAATGCATTTGATTTTATAGACAGTATATATATAGATATAAATTATATATCTATATATTGATATATAGTTTTATACACCATAATATACAGGTAAATATCATATATATATATATATATATAATGTAATATTTATATAATGGTATATAAATTATATAACTTATATACAGTATATAAATATATAGTGAGAGAAAGTGTTGTCACTGTATAGTAGTATTCAAACAATAGTAAATTTAATTGATTGTCAGCAGCACTGGTATGTGTCAGCATCGGTTGGTTTTTGGTTTCTGGCAAATAGAGAGAGAAAGAGTGGAAAAATAAAATCACTGACAAAATAATGATCTAAATTGATATAATAAAAACAAAACGAAAGAAAGAGAGACAGACACTAAAAGATTGATGTGATTTTAGGTGATGTCTGGTTTAGAGAGGGAACGGGAGGAACGGGAGGAAAGTTACTAACAAAACATTAACACTCACTCAACAACAGTCAAGTAATTTGATTTTCTGTTAATTAAATTTTTGCTACACTTTTGATTCAATTTTTTTTTGTTGTACTGTATGTTTGTTGTTGTTGTTAACTATTTATATAATTATTTTATTTTTTGAAAAACTTTTTTTGTTGTTATTTTCTGTTATAAATTAAATTATTAGTATTAAATAGTTTTTATATTGATTTTTTTTATTTAGTACTGTATTTGCTATAAATGTTTTTTTTTATAAATGCATTTCATATATAATTTAATTTGATTTTAATAGTAAATACCGGCTACTTAGTGTTAAGTTTTTTTTTTGATTTAACATTTATTTATTTTTTTAATACTCTGTTTGCTATAAACTAAATAGAGATTTATTTTTTTTATATATAGTTATTATTATTATTATTTATCACTAAAACAAATAATTTTTTTTGAGTAAATATTTAGTAAATTAATATTTATTATTATTTTTTTTATTAGTTAGTAATTTGATACTAATATCTACTGTATTAAATAAATATTAATTTTAGTTCAATTACTTTTAGTTATTATAAGTTAATATATTTTATTGATTTTGATTATAGCTTATCAACAAAAAATGTTATCAATTATTTATGCAATTATTTATCAAAAATTACTTAATATTACTTTAATTAATAAATACTTTTTTAATCATATAATAATTTAGGTTAAACATTGGCTTTTAATAAAAATAATGGCTTAACTGTAATAATAATTTTATATATCAATTGATATTTCATTGTATTATAAAAATCAAATATTTATAGTATGAAACAATTATAAAAATAATAATTTAGATATAAATCTAACAATTGTTATAATAATTATTGTTATTATAGTATTTATTGTTAAAATAAATAAATTTCTATATCTATATACAGTATAAATAAATTATTTAATAATTATAACAAATTTGTTTAAATGTTTTGAAATAAATAAGAATCAAATAAATTAATTCATATATTATTTTTTAAAAAAAACAAATATAACTTTATATTTGTTTTTTTTAATAAATAATAATTTATTTATGTTTTAGCATAACTCTAGGATAGATTTAAAAAAAACATTTTAAATATTTAATAAATTTCACGGCATAATCAAAAAAAAAAATAAAAATAAAAATAAATTAACATTTTCTACAATTTAAACATATTTTATATTCATTATTATTATTATTATTTATATATATAATTTGATAAGCAAAACGGTGTGTATGTCACATACAGTTTATATGTTTATGTGTGTGTTATAATGTGATTACAAATGATAACGATTTATAAATATTTAAGACATGATGTCATATGTATGCACACAACAAAAAATATAGTAGTAGTAGTAGTAGTTATGGTTAACAACTTATATATATATGATATACCTTTACTATATATATATATATATGATATAATATTAGTATAGCAAATGTTATGTGACTTAGAGCTACATAAAAATTAAATGATTTGTGCAAAAAAATAATAATAAAATAAATGATAACAAATAAAGATTAAGTGATGTATGCTATGCTATGCTGATGTTAAATGCAATGCTAGTTAGCGATGTCTACCTTTTATTTTTTAAATTTATATAAAAAAAACAAACAAAATAATGTGTGTTTAAGTAAAGTGCGGTTTATGTACAGTATTATTACGTTATAAAAGTGTGTGGCATCTACTTAATGGTGTTATGATATAATCACTGCTAAAATCATAGACATGTCGTGCATATGATATTAGATGGACAGGTGCTGGTAGTAGTAGTAGTAGTAGTAGTAGTAGTAGTAGTAGTAGTAGTAGTAGTAGTAGTAGTAGTAGTAGTAGTAGTAGTAGTAGTAGTAGTAGTGTCCGTCCGGTTAGGTGTTTGGATCTGAATGACTGAACTTATTATATATATACATATATTATGACATGATTTGCTTAAAATGTTTTTATTATTACTTATATATATAGAAAATTGATGTATATTTTTATGTGTAATATTTATTAAGCATTTATTAGATAAACACAAACAAGTCTACATAAGTATGAATATATTAATTAAATGGCAAACTATATGCACGCTATGATTTGTATGACTTTTTTGTGCAAATTTTTAATTATGAATAATATTAAGTAATTTAATATATAATAAAATACTTAATAATAATAATAATAATAAATATTTTATAATTTTGATCTAAATTTAATAACAATTAAATTACTGCTAATAATTCAGATTTAATAATAATAATAATAATAATTAAATTTCTTAGAAATTATGAACAAAAATAAAATAATTCCAAATATAAGAATATTTTATTTAATAAAAAATAAGCTAAAAATAAATTCAATTCAATGTATTTTATTTTATTTATTTGTCTATAGTTTTTCGTTTTATATCATATTTACATTTATATTAAATTGTTTGTATATTAATTCAATTATCAGTCAGTATTTATATATAAATAAATAAAAATATTTGTTTGATTAAAAATAATCAGTGGCTATAACTTTTGACTGACTGACACTTTTCTATATATATATATATAAAACTGTTTGCATTTTATTATATATATTATTATTATTATTTCACTGTATATTCTGTATATAAACTATTTTAACAAATTTTAATTGATATTATCGCACAAAAATAGTTACTGTATGTATAAATTATAGACAGTATATGTGCTTAACTAACCATTTAAGTAAACACAACATAAATTTCATTTAGTTTTAAAAATGAAAATTTTTTAAATATATATAAACTTTTATAGAATAACTTAATTTATCTTTTAAATCATTTTAAATTATTTTTTGACGACAAATAACAAAATAAATATAGAAATTGTGTTATTTTTTTATTTGAATAATAATTTGAATCAAAAGTTTTATGTTTAGTTTGTTATCAATTATTATTATTATAATGTTTGAAATCATAAATTTTGAAAATATATTTTATTTACATTTTTAATTAATTAAATTTCTTTAATTAATTTAAACTTTTGAATTTATTATTTCAATAAACAAATATAAACTTTTGAATAGTAGAAATACATTTATATTATTATTATTATTATTAAATACAGTAGTCTAACAACAATTGCATTAATAACAGGTGTTATAAAAAAATCAAATAAATTTCATTTTTATCTAACATTTAATACAATTTGTTATATTATATAAAAGTATAGAATAATAAATGTTTTTTTTTGTATAATAAATTTATTTAAAAAAACTAAAATAAAAGATATAAAATGTTTTTTTTTATTTATTCACATATTTAAATGTAAAATATAATATAAAATTTATTTTATTTTTTAGAAAAGAAATTATTTAGCATTTAAACAATGAATAAGTTGAATGAATAATAATAATAATATATATTTTAAAAGAAATATTATTGATTTAAATAATATTTTTCTTAATAAACTTTAATAGAAAAAACATTAAATTTATATTTCAATGACATTTCAAATTAGGAAAACATTAGACAGTTATAACAAACATTAAATTGAATTAAAATTGTCACTCAAATTATGGCAAATCCGTAATCATATTAAATATTTATTTTAAAATTAAAAAAAAACTTAAAAACCTAATTAAGATATTAGACTTTCAATTTGAAAAGTTGATGAAATATATATAATATATATTATATTACACTATATTTACTCAATAATACAATACTACTATTTACTATCAGTTTTTTATATAAATATATATTGTTTTTTTATTGACATTAATGATTGATTTTTTTAATAACCACTATATATTTAATGTTATTATTTTTTTAAAAAATATTATCTAATTAGAAAAAAATTAAATTAACTATTTATTTGACTTTTAATTTGATTTTAATAAATATTTGTTTGAAATATTTTTCATGAACTTTTTTAATATTTGGTGTCTATTAAAATGCATTTTGTTTTTTAACACTTTTTTTGTAATATATATAAAGTTTTTTATATATATATTTTATCACTTGACTTATTTTGTGACAAAAAATTTGTCTCAAAAATATTGTGTAAATTTATGTAATTTTAAACATTTATATATAAAATATACGAAAATATATTTTTTATATAACTTTTATATATTGACAGGTAATGTGTGATTTCAAGTGAAATGTTTTTTTGCACAACGTTTTTGAAATGATATTTATTTCAAGAATTTTCAATTTTAAAACTAAAACATTTGATTGAATTTTTTATATTTGTTTGCAATAAGAAAACTAAATACTAATACATAATATATAAAAACAATTTGTTTGTGATATCTTAACATATGATCTTAACATTCAATAAATGCAATTAATTATAATATAATGTTTATTGATTTGAATTTAATATATAATTATTATTAATAAAAACAACAATTATTGTTTTAAAAAACATATTATTGTTTTGTAAATAATCTATTTTTTTAAACATTATTAAATAAATAGTATATAAAATAATTTATAAATCGTGTAAAAATAATAATAATTATTATCATTTAAAAGTATTGTAATATAATTAGGCAATAATTTTATTAGCATTTTTATTAGTAGTAGTAGCTCTCAAAACAGCAATAATAATAATAATAATTTGATTTGAAATAATACAGTAGTAGTAGTAGTAGTAATTGAAAACTAAATTATTAATTAGGATTACAAATTAGGACTTAATATAATAATAATAATAATAATAATAATCAAGAAAACTTTGAAAAACAAAACTAATTGATAAGATTATATATATATATATAAGTTATAAATAAGTTAATTGAAGTAATAAATTATCTTAAACAATATCAACTAACATATAAACAGGGTCATATAATAAAATAATAATAAAACAATAATTAGATTGACATGTGTTTCAAATATTCAATATATATATATACTGTACAGTACTTTACTTTACTATGTATTGTATATCCAATTAACAAACAATAAAATCAATTTTAATTCATTGGAGAGTAATTTACACCAAAAAAACGGTTGCATTGTTAGGAAATTTATTTCAATATATTATTTATCGTTTTTGTTTGTTATCAATAAAATGAAATTAAGTTTAAATAGTTTAATAGTGATCACTGACTAACTGATTAGGCTATTAGTGATAATTCAATGATTAGGATCCCATTCCCATTCACAGTAGTTATTAAACCCCAGGGATGTCCACTCATACACTGTGTTTGACTACGCTTTGTATAGTTTTACAGTAAAAAAAGCCTATCAATAGTTAGTTTAACTTATTTTTTACCGAAAATTTTATTGAATTGATTAAAAATATCTGAAATTTTTTTTTATTATACGAATCGGTTTATAAAGAGTTATATAATTAATTAATTAAAACTATTTTATATTTACTGAACAAACAATTACTGTTAAGTATTAATCAAATATTAACTTTTATTATATTATCTTTTACTGTATATTACATAATATTTTTTTTCTATTGATGTCACCGAACATCTGATATTTTTACCACAAAAATAAAACATCAAACGTTTAATAACCGATTAATTACTTAATTAATACAAAAACAATGTACTAATTATTATAACATTTTTATTAAATTAAAAAAACTATATTTAGTTTAATTATTCAAAAAATGATGACTACTTTTAAGCTACTGTTCCCATAATTATAATCATTTTATTTTAATATTAAACCATTAATATTAAATAACAACTAATAATAATATAATATATTCAGTAATATTTTTTTGTAATACTTTAATCGCTACTAAACTTACTTTTTGAGTGTTTATCACAATTACTGTATATTTTTAGTATTAAATAAAAAAAAACATTTTTTTGTTGTTATCAATAGTTTGCTTAAAATATTAATTAAACAAAAATTAATTAAAAAAAACTCTATTTTTAAGAGTAAATAATCTCTAATTTCTTACATAATTTTAAGGATAAACCACTTATTATTTTATAATTAATTTATTATTATTTTTTGTTTGTTTGACACAAATATTAAAAAAGTAATTGAAAAAAATTGAGAAAAAACTTTATAACATTGAAAATACAGTTTTGCATAAAAAAATATATAAATTATAGACTAAACTAAATTTTATTTTTTTTTGTCAAAAACACTCGTTTTTTTGTTATAAAAAATTAGTTTATAGTTTAGTTTTTAAAAAAAATAAATTATACATAAATAGTGTTAAGCCGTAGGCTTTTTTAATTATCAATGACTGTATTTTTATAATATTAAATAAATTTATTTTCATATTTACTTCATATATACTAAACATTTGTATTTTGTCTTTATATACAAAAAAAATTATTATTGATTATACAGACAATGAAAAAAAAATCAATAATTATTTCATTTAACTTTTTATTTGGAGTCAAATAATAGTAAAAATAATATATTAATAATTGTGATTTATTTAACAGTTTTTTTATTATTATTATTTATGAGATAATAATATATATTTTTGCCTCAAATACAGTAATATATTATACTTTCTATACTAACCTGTAGATACAGTATTACTATATATTGTTATTATTATAAATAGATAATAATTTTTTTTATCATTAATAACATTGTGTTTATTATAAATTACAATTTATTTATAATAAATGATCAGAAAATTTGTCATTTATTACACTTTATTTTCATTAATTATCATAAAAAATACTATTTTATTGAAAATTTTTTTTGGTTAATATTTAATACAGTAATTGATTATTATATTTATAATATTAATTAATATTAACATAAAATTACAATTTTTATTTATTATTAAAATTTTAAGAAAAGTTGTAACAAAATATATTTATTTCAAACAATTTTTAGTTAACACTAATTAATAACAAATAATAGTCAGAAATACAATATTATTATAAATAATTGAATTTATTTACTGTTTTAGTAAAAAAATAATTACATAATTAATATTTATTACAATAAAAATCTTATATATTTTTAATCCAAATAACAAACTGTTGGATAAAATTGTTTTATAAATAATTAAAGTTTTTATATACAGAAAGTAATAAAAGTATAACAAAGTATAGACTACTCTATAATCTAAACTAAAAATTTAATATTTATTAAAATATTTTATTCATTTGTTTGAAAAGAAAATAAAATTAGTATAAAATCTAATAAATTTAATTATAAATGAATTTCAAGTTTAACTTTGAAATTATTAATTGTAAAAATAGATTATAATTAATCAAAAAATAAGTATTATTTATTTCAAAAAATTTAATAACTAATTATAAAAACAAAAACAAAAGATTTATTTCAATATAAAAACTAATTTCTTATAAATAATGTCTAAAATAAAATTCAAAATAGTTTTAATACAGGAATTATTTTTAAAGAGATTTTTTGATATAAAAAATAAATTTTTATTTTAATATTATATAAGCTTTGAAATAATATATTTATTTATATATAAATATAAACTTTATGTCAATTAATAGTTTTTTAGTGTTTGTTCAGTGAATCGGGGAGTAAAAGACACGCTCAGGGATCTAAAGTTTTTGTATTTTTTTAAAATAAAACTAAATGATTAGTTGGATGTCTTAAATGCCAATTTAAATAGTGATTTAACACTAGAAACCAATATATATGTATTAAAAATACAATATATATATCAGTATTTCATGGGAACCGTCAGCTTTAGCTCAGGGTTTAGCTCTTTACCAGAGATTTGTTTGTTTTTTGTTGTTTTGTTTTGTCAATCAATAGTCATTGAATATAAAATAGTTGTCTAATAAGTCGTCTCAAAGAAAACTAAAAAAATTAACTTTAATTAACTTTAAATTAGAAATTATTTGATTATTTTAATTGAAGTAAAAAACTTATAAACAAATTATATATTATAATAATGTAATTAAAATTTTGTTAAGAAAAATATATTTCAATACTATTTATTATTTTTTTTTGTCAACTTTTATGATAATTGTTTAAAAAAATATATTTCAAAACAAATTAAATCATTTTATTTGTAAAAAACACATTAAAATTAAAGTGTTTTATAACACAACAGAATCTTAATAAACAAATATTTATTTATTATTATTTAATTTAAAACTTTATAATAAATATTTAGTTAGTATTTACAGTAAATCAAAAAAAAAATAATTAATTCATTTGAAAATTTTAAAAAAGTAATAAAATTATTTGAATTATAAATATTTTTGAGATTATTATCTGCAATAAAAAAATTAACTTACGATAAGAGATATGATTTGATTTACAATCAAACGATTAAATAAATATTTATATATATATAAAAAATTCGTAAAAAATTTATAAAAAAAAGTAATTAAATAACAAAAAAATATAACTCTTTTTTATAATTATATTATCACTGAATCTGATCTTCAGATGTAAATCATCTGAAGAAAAAAAACCACTGAATTTAAAAAATCAAATAAATCTCTTGAAAGAGATTATTGACCGTCAAATCGGGAATTAGTGGCCACAATAAAAATGGTCACAAAAAATAGCGATACAATTAAATGGCCACTAAATTCCCGATTTGAATGTCAAATAATCTCTTTAAAAAATTTATTTATTTTTGTAATAAATATTTTTTTTCTCTTAAATTCAGTGGTATTTTAAGTGATTTTTTTAATCAGAAGATTTACATTTGAAGATCAGATTCAGTGATAATATAATTATAATTTTTTTTGTTATTTAATTACTTTTATTTTTTAATAAATCCCGATTAGTCCCGACATAACTGCAGGATTCCCGTAATATAGTCGTGAAGTTTGTTTAATTAAATCCGACAATAGATGGCAACAATTGTCTCATTAGTTGTCAAATAAATGACAAACAAATGGTTTTTTAAAACAAAACAAACAAACAGTTTGTGTATTGAAAACCAAAAATCAAAATAACATTTAATTTTTTGTCACAAACTTTCGGTCCGTTTTTTTTAGAGACAATCGTTTAGTTATAGACATTAATTTTGGTGGAAAAAAGTACCGAATCTTCGGCCGAAACTTGTGTGTATATATCTCCCGATTTCTGACCGCCGCCGCTCCCGAAGCTATTTATACATTAGGACACGATGTCGGCGGACGTTGAGTGGACAAACAACGAGGCCAGTCGTTCAAAGGCGGCGATTGCGTCATTGAATTACGTTTCGGATCCTTTTGTCGGTTTGTTTTGTCGCGAATCCCCTCTGAAAAGGACACCCGAAATCAATCGCGGCTATTATGGCCGCTGCCGAGCCGTCAATCACGTGATTGACCAGTTTTGTCAGCGCGAGACGAGTCGGGCGCAAATCGTGAACATTGGCTGCGGTTTTGACGCTCTTTATTGGCGGTAATTATCTGTCATTGGATTAGTTAATCCGTGTTTTAATCCGCGTTTAATCCAATAGTTTGTGTCGAGAATCGCGAGAATTCTGTCGAGTGGTTGATGTGGACACCAATCAAGTCATCGCCGAAAAAGTCCACACAATCGACAAATGTCCAGAACTTTCCCGACTTTTGGACGACAAAAGCGACAGAAAAGGCGTTTGTCTTCATTCGAGTCGTTATCACGCCTTCGGATCCGACGCCACAAAAGGCCGACAACTGATCCACAGATTGACCACCGATTGCTCTGTGAAGACAACGGATCCGATTCTCTTTGTCTTTGAATGCGTTTTACTTTATTGGACACGTGACCAGACTCAGACTCTCGTCAGGACTTTGGCCACTGGTTTCCCGTCGGCGACGTTTGTGGTCTTCGATGTCATCGGAAAGGGAGACGCCTTTTGTCACGTGATGAGGGAATCGTTGTCTTTAAGAGAAACGCCTTTATTGGGAAGCGAAACGACTCTCGAAGACTGGAAACAGACTTTCCTTTCAAACAGTTGTCTTCACGTCAAGGCATGGGATATGAGAACTGTTTATCAACAGTTGTTGGACTCCAAAGACAGACAAAGAGCCGAAAGTCTCGAGTTTTTGGACGAAACGGAACTTTTGGAACAACTTCTTCAACACTACTGTCTTGTCGTTGCGTCGAACTATTGGGCCGTTCAGTGGTAACAATCAATGTATTTCTCTGTGTATTTGTTGTATAAAAAAGTACCAAAAATTCAATGTTTTGTTTTTCGGTCGTTCAGACCGTCCGTCCGTCCGTCCGACCACTCGAAAGCACTTCCTGTTCCGTCCTTTCGAAAGATCTCAGAGTCGACGACTGAGTAGTGACTAAAGTAAAGAGTGGTCTCTGAATCGATTGATTCCGTATTCAGTGGACGGAATTGGCGGACAATTGATGACCAGATTAATGAACCGAAATGACTGATTTGCGGGGACTTGCGGTCAGTTTTGTCAGTTCAAGTGTCCTTCAGAGAAATGGTGACTCAGAGGACGTGTTTGTTGTATAAAAGGCGTGTCTTTTGTATAGAAAAGGCGTTTCTTTGTCCTTGAAATTGGATTTTGAGTTCATTTCCTCATTGATTACGCATTCGTTCTGTAGTTTTGAAAACAGTTTTGAATTTCAAGAAATATTTTGATTAAAAACTCATTAAAAATGTCGGAAATGTCGGAAACGGTCGACAAAAAGGTCAGTATTTTCGACATTCAGTGACTGTCTGTCTAACCATTTGTCCATTTAGTCGGGAATGTCGTCTCAAAGTGTTTGCGAAAACGATTTGAAACAACGTCTGAAACAGTCATTCGAAGCGCACTATTCTTCGGCCGAAGGAATCGTTTTACAACTTCTGCCGCAATATCGACCGCCGAAATGGATGTCTTGGAAGCGATTGCTAGTCTTATTGATCAGCATTTCGATGGCAATCGGTCTTCTGGTGTTTCTATTGATTCCGAAATCCGGATTTCCGTCTGAATCGCAACTAATATCTCAACATTCGCAACAATCGGCCGTTTTGTCGCAATCTCTCGCTCTGCAGGCCGACCCCACCACCACCACAACCACAACAACAATACCTCCGGTCCGGGATCTACTGATAACAGTGGTTGCATTGAACGCCACGGTTCCTCAAATGGACAAAACCTGGTTTTCCCAAAGAGCCGACGCTTACGTCGAACTCTGTGTTCTGGAAGGAACGCGATTGCGCCGAATCGGACGATCGCCGGCCGACCAGAACACCCGATCGCCGAAATGGAATTATATGTTCGATCACGAGACCAGAGTCCGATCGGACGCCATCTTGCAGTTCGAATTGATAGACAAAGACCGATGGAATGCCGACGAATCCATTGCCAAAGTTTTCGTCAAATTAGACCAATTGGTGGCCGAAAAAGACGGAAACGGAAGAGTGGAATCGCGTCCATTCAAATCGGGAAGAATCTGGTTTACCGTTCATTGGCGGGAAGTGTTGGCCGACTATTGAACGACAATTTTTGTCAATAAATTCTAGTTTTTTATCTGTTTTTTAAAATGAATCAGAAATTGATTTCTCAGAACTCGAGAATCGCGAAGAACTCTTCGGTTTCGGACTCTTCGGTTCGGTTATTATATCGCACGTGATTTACGCACAAGAAATAGGGTTTGAATTGAGTTCTCAATTGTTTTATCGAAAATAAAATAAAAGTTTTTTAACAAAAAACAAAACAAAACTTTGATTTCATTTAAATCTTTTGATTTTTAGTTTCGGTTTTTGAAATAAAAAAGTCCGCTGTCTGTCATGTCTTCAAATAAAATGGACGAAATTGTCGGCCAATTGTTCGCCGAATTCAATCAATTGATTGGTTTTTTTTGGACAAAATCATTTGTGTGATTGACTGCCATCTGATGTCTGGTTTTGGCTCTAATGGTGTAATCGTCTCGAGATATGACTCCAAAAACCAATAGTCGTTTGTTTTGTTGAAGAAGACGTCCAATCATTTGATTGTTTTGTTTTAAACTTTGATTAGTTTTTTGGGAAATGACTCGAAAAGTGATGAAAAACTTGAGAATCAGTCTATTAAAGGACAGACATCTGAAAAGGTTAGTCAAAAAAAAGTTTGTTTTTCTATCAATCGTTTGAATCAATAAATACTTGAATGAAATGTCTTTAGAGTAAGAGTTTTTTGTTTTGAAACTATTTCTGACTATAACTTGAGAATCAGTCTCTTAAAGGACAGACATCTGAAAAGGTTTGAAATTAAGTTTTTTTTTCAATCGTTTGAATCAATAAATACTTGAATGAAATGTCTTCAGAGTAAGAGTTTTCTGTTTATTTTCAAACTATTTCTGATTTCACTATAACTGATCCAAAAAAAAACTATTCATTCAATCAGATCGTTATCAGTGGCAGCGGCGGCGGCCAGAGTACTGTTTCTGGGCGGCAAATCGGTCGGCAAAACCACTTTATTTGCTAGTCGTCGGAATCAAGAGGTCTCTTCACATGAAGACAATGACGACGACAGTTCATATCAACTCAATGTTTCTGTCGATGGCAAAGAGGATCAGCTGTTGCTAGTGTTAGACATGTTACATGACTTGCAAAATATAAAGACGTTTGTTTGGGCCGTTTGTCCGAAAGTCGTAGTCATTGTTTACGACATAACAGTCGGCCAAACGTTGACCGATGCGGAAACAATACTGAAGAAAATCCAAAAACTGGTTGTTTGGCGCCTATTGGTGGCCAACAAGTCGGACTGCGGCGGCGATTCTGACCAATCGGTCAGCTTAGAGAATGGACGACAATTGGCCGACAAATACGGAACTGAATTCCTCGAAGTGTCCGCACTGACCGGTCAACATGTGGACGATTTGTACAAATTGATTGCACGACTGGTTAGCGATGACAATCCGCAGATCCCGCAGATGGCGGCCATCAATCCCGAGACGGGATCACCACATCCATCACTGGATACTCTATCGGACACATCTGAACTTAACATTTCCGGAAGTTCTTCGTCAGGATCCGATCCCAAACAGGATATCGATATTATTGAGTAATTAAAAGTCAACTAATTATTAATAATTCATTTATTAATTAATTTTGAATAGAAATCCGATTATTAACTGATTGTAAAAAAATGTTTTTTTGATTACCGATTGATAACTATTTTTTTTTGTTTAATTTACCGACAATTGAATCAATTATTGAATTATTTAATCAATTATTTAAATAAGATTTGAATTGAGTTCTCAATTGTTTTATCGAAAAAAAATAAAAAATATTTTATTTAAATTTTTAGTCCGTTTTTGAGGTAAAAAATGTTTAAACTATTTATGGATTAATTAATAGAAAAAAGTACCAAAAGTTCTGTTTTTTATCGTCTAATGTGTCGCAAGAGTTCCGAATTGCGGTCGAAATCCATTCGCAAAGTGTGTCCACTTTTACGAGAGGCCAGGAATGCGGCGCCAAATGCCGAACTAGTGGTCAGCAGTCGGAGAGTCAGTTCGTGGAGTTCGGGCGTCAAAGCGGACAAAAAGCCTGTGATTTCGGGGATTAAAACGGGATTTAAAGAGAGATTAAAGTGATTTGAATACCGGGTTCGAGAAGAGACCAACTCTTGAATACAGATCCGACACAAACCACAGATAATCCATTCTTCAGGAGTGACTGAAAAACAAAACCGAGATTTTTGAGGAGTTTTTGTTTGTGTTTTGACTCACGGCTTGAGCTTTGGGTAGAATTGCGTTCAAATGTTCGGCTAAATCTTGTCCGGCTTTGAAGAACAAACTGGCGGCCAATTGGTCTCCGTCGGCGGCAACTGAGAGACACAATAGGATTATTATTGGATTATTATTGGATTAAAATTGGATTAAAAACGAAACAAACGTTTGGCTAAAGATTTGGAAATTGAGGCGAAAAACGATTTATCGAACTCCGCGTAAGCCGGACGCAAAATGGCCGCCAAATTGTCGTCGGGAAGACCGAAGTGTTGGACAACGAGTTGGCGGACACGCGAAGAGTCGGGAGAGTCAATGGTCTGACGGAAATTGTCTTCGGATTCGAGAACAGAGCGAACGGCGGAATTGGCGATCGAAATACCGGCGCCTATAGAGAGAGAGTGTTAGTGTCAAAGGTCAAAGGTCAGCGAGAATACCGTAATCTCCAAGCAGATGACCCCAACCGCCGCATTTGGCTGAAGACCCGTCGGCGTTGAAGAGCAGACAATTACTGCCGGTTCCTGAGATTAAAGGGATTAAAGGATTAAATGGATTCAATAGAAGACTGACCGGCAATGAGAACGACTCCTCCGTCGGGAAAACAGGTGAACAAAGATCCCATTGTATCGGAAGCGACCAAACAGTGGTCGAAGAGTTCGGGAAACTGATTGGAAAAGTCGGAACAGAGTTTCTGGTTTTGATTTTGATCTTCACATCCACTCAGACAAAGACCGACGGCTTTAATACGGGTTTCGGTGGACAAAGAGGCCGAACGGAGAAGCGATTGGATTAACGAATGAATTCGAAGGAAACATTCCTTTTGACCGATCATCTGATCAATGGATCAATTAATGGATTAAATGGAGTAAAACAGTGTCCAAGACTTACCCAATGATTGGTCGAAGGACCAGAGTCTTCTTTGGCCAATACCTGTCCATCAGAGTCGAGGAGAACGGCTTTGGAGAAGGAGGCGCCCCTAAAGAGGGAGAGAGTGAGTGATCGGGAGTTGGAATCCGATTGAATGGACAAACCCTTCGATTCCGACGAAAAAAGACATTTTCTTTTGAACTGATTTTTTATCGCATTTCTTAATCTGTTTTTAGAGATAACTGTTCTCTAAAAGAGAGTGACAGAGAGTGTCGTCACCAGAGAGTGACGTCAGAGTCACGTGCGGATCAAAGTATAGGTATTTCGTGTTTTAAAAGACGTGTTTTTCTTCTAAAAGTCATGTTTTCTGAAGGCTTCGGGCGACGGAAGGCCGGCGGCAGTCATGAATTGGAAGGATGTGTTGGAAGTGTTTGTTGTGTCGGATGTTCTGATGTTCTGATGATCTAATGATCTGTCAATTTGTTTCAATCAATGGATTTCCGGATTAAACACTAATTGAATGTTTGTTTTGTTTTTCAAACAAAAAACAATTGATTTTAATTGACTTTAATTACAAACAATTGAATCAAATGTCAAAACAAATTGAAAACTTCCGCAACTCTTGTCTTCCGATGTCTTCATTGATTGTCTGCAAAATGGATTCGTTTCGGCAAAACTGACCGAAAAAAAAACGGAGAAATGTTTTGTCTCCGCATGTCTTCGGCGATGATATTGAGAGCTCTGAAGACGCGGACAAACACTCGGAAGACGAGACACGAGATGCGCAGGTCGTTGCAAAAGACGGCCTTTTTTTAGATGTAGAGATTGTATGCAAACTGTTAGCAAATTATAGACACAAAAAGTGCCAAATGTTTGACAAAAGCAAAGATGAAAAAAGCGCTGAAAACAGATCTCTTGGAAGCATACTTAAAAGGGCCAATCAGACAGGCGTTATAACAGTACATGTAGTCTAACGCTTAGTAGATAATACTATACAGTATTAATAGTGTAAAATAAAATGCACTAAATATTATAGTCAGAGTTGCCATAAACAAAAAATACTCCTATGTTTTATTATAAAAATTATATTATTGATTATTTTAAGAGGAAAAATGGACATTTCTATACAAAAATATTAAGACGTATATAAACATGTGAAATTTTAATAATATTTAACTAAAAAATTAAATAAATAACTTATAAATAAATAAATTGTGCAGTAAGTTATAAATAATAAAGTTAAAATTAAAAATATATATTAAAAACTGTTATACTGTAATATGTATTAATTATAGTGAATTAATAAATGTATTAAAATAATAATTAATTAATTAATTAAATACTCTTTCCCTATAAAATTACATACATACACATACACATACACATACACATACACATACACATACACATACACATACACATACACATACATATACATACATACACATACACATACACATACACATACACATACACATACACATACACATACACATACACATACACATATACATACACACACACACACACATACACACACATACACACATACATACATACACACACATACATACACACATACATACACACACACATACACATACATACACATACATACACACACATACATACACACACATACACACATACATAAACACACATACACATACACACACATACATACACACACATACATACACACACATACACACATACATACACACACATACACATACATACACACACATACATACACACACATACATACACACACATACATACACACACATACACACATACATACACACACATACACACATACATACACACACATACACATACATACACACACATACATACACACACATACATACACACACATACACATACATACACATACATACACACACATACATACATACATACACATACATACACATACATACATACATACATACATACACACACACAGATAAAGATAGATAAATAGATAGAGAGACAGAGAAAGAGAAAAAAAGATTGTTATCAATGAATTTAATAGTGATGCTACTCAAAAAGTTGAAAAATACGAGTTTATTGAATTAAAGCTGTTTTCTGATGACCATGAAGACGATTTTTCATTAAATGGATTTGTAATAATAATAATTGAATTAAGCGCTAGAAGTATATTTTGTACTATAAAAAATAAAATTAAGAATACATATATTATTTTGTTTTTATAGGTAATCCAATAATTACTGGATATGCGAAAATAAATAACCAAACGTTTAACTCAACAACACGTTTGTTTGTATTGGGTGGAATTGATGTACCTGAAGCAGATCTAAAGTTTGATGATATTAATGTTGAATTTCGACATCATTTATCTACAAAGCAATATGCAAACTTTATACCAAATGGGCAAAAAACTCCAACTGGAATAGCGTTATTGTATAGTAAAGAAGATATACTTTCTCTAAAACTAAATGACAAACATCGGGAAATTAAAATTACTAAAGAATGGGAAATAATAATTAAAAAGACAATAATTGATTTAATTGTTGTCGGAAGACGAGCTGTATATGATAAATGTTTAATTTTTGAAACAATTGTACCAAAATATAAAAATAAGTTTTATCTACTAAGAGATTATGATGAACCCTGGAAAAATGATTACAGTTTAAGTCGTTGTTCTCAGTTAACCGAACCGTTTATACCAGATATATTTAGATTAGGAACACCAACACCTAATGATGTAAATGATTGTTCATTGACATCTTATAAAATAAACTTACAAAATATTAACAAAATAACACCTCATTTAATAAAAATAATACCTAATTTGCCAATAAATACTGGTGTCTGTTCAGGAAATGTTGAGCCTAATGAATATGAAAGTATTATTACTGATTTAGTTATTTCAGATATAAATGCAAGTGTAAATTTAGCAAGATCAGATCAGTGTACTGATAATTTAAGAAGCAATGATGAAAATTATTTAGAATCATTAATAATTGCAAATGAAAGACTAGAAAATATGTTTGAAAAAACATATGAACCTTGGTTATCTGTTGAAAATTTTGATTATAAATGGATAGATATTATTAACGCTAAACATCCTAAAATGATGCCATTAAATACTTTGAGAAATAATAAACTAATACAATCCTGGTTTATGTATGACATTGAGCATGATACATATTATTGCAGAATATGTAGTAAATATGTAAAGGAATTTGCAATTGACAAAAGAAATTTGCCAAATGTTGCAGATATTCCAGGCCAATTAATTGATAATTATGATACAAATTATAAAATAATATTGAACCATCATAAAACAGTTGTTCATACAACAATTATTAATAAATTAAAACAATATGGAGTAGAAAAAATGAATAATTATTTTATTGATATTCAAACAAAAAAAGATATTCAAAAAATAGAGGTAGCAGCAACAAGTAGAATGTTTAGAATTGTATATACTGAAATTATAACTAACTTGGCATTTAATCAACATAAAACAATAGTTGATTTAGAAAAAACACATAATGTGAAACTTGGATCTTATTTATCCAATAATGTTGCTGCTACTGAAATTGCAATCTCTATAAGTAATCAAATGCATTTAAAACTAATTGATTATTTAAAAAGTAAGAACAAACCAGTAGGAATTATTTTAGATACATCTACTGACCATCAATCTGATCATTACGTTTCTGTATTATTTCAAACTATTGAATATACTAGACCTATGATTTATTTTTACCGTTTAATACCCCTTGGGTTGGATGCTTCTGCTTTATCAATTTTTAATGCTATTAAAGAATACTTAGATCATGACGAACTTACAGAATATATAAAACTAAATCTAGTAAGTTATTCATCAGATGGTGCAAATGTAATGAAAAGTAAATCAGGAGGGTTAGTTAAATATTTTATTGATTTAATTAAGCCAAATGTTTTGTTTCAAACTCATTGTGCAGCACATAAGCTTGAACTAGCTTTAACTAAATCATTACATATTCATAGTTATTTTAGTGATTTTGAGGATACAATAAACGATCTACATAATTTTTTTTATTCTCATTCACCAAAACGCTTTGCTGTTTTAAAAGACCAGGCAGAAATATTAAATATGAGATTATATAAATTATTAAAAATATATGAAATACGCTGGGTAAATGGTTATTATAATGCTATTGCAAACGTTAAAAAAGATTGGAAAATTTTATTTTCTGCATTTAATTTTATTTTACAAAATCCTAAGATTTTCACAAAAAAAACAATGCATACAGCTGGTCAATATAAAAATATAATTACTAATAAAAATTTCTTAGCGATATTACATTTTATTGAAGATATTATGACACATTTAAAAAAATATTCTCGTTATTTTCAGTTAAAAGGGTCAAATGTAATTGGTAAAAAAACAACTATTACTAATTTAATAAACGGATTATCAGAATTAATAGAAACAGATGGCCAAATATTAAATGAGTTTTTAAGTGTTGTTAATTGTAAAGATAACTTATTGAAAAAATGTTCACTTTCATTATATGAGACTAACATAGATATAAAATATATGGCTGTTGATCTAAATAATTTTCAAATTGAAATTCCTAAGTTATCAGAAGTTCGAGAAATATTATTAAAAACAATGATTGATGAAATCAATAATTGGTTTCCATTAAAAGAAATAGAAATGTTTGATATATTTGAACCTAAGTTAATTCCTAGACCACCAAGTATTAATCCTGAATACGGTTATGATGAAATAAAAAGTATTCATAAATATTTTAAATGGAATTCTGATATTAATGTATTATTATTAAATTGGAAAAATTTATTGGATAATATGTATAAATTTGAACCTCTTTGGTGTGATGTTGCAACTAAATCAAGTCATATTTTTTGGTCTGAGTTTTTAAAACTTGATAATCTCTGGACAAATGATGTAAAACAATTAATAGAAACTGTTTTATCAATATCATTTTCAAGTGCAGATAGTGAAAGAAGTTTTTCTTATCTTACACAATTTCAAAGAACACGTTATAATATAAAATTTTTAACTTTAGATGCGTTAATACGTGTAAAATTTAATGCACCAATGGAAGTTTCCAGATTTCGTTCTCATGAATATGCTTATAACTGGATATTTATAGATGGTAAACTTCCAGCTGATAGTCATGATACAATTATTGAATCTATTGAATTTGATGAGGAAACAGACCCAGAAAAAATATACTTAGACCATTCTTCTCTGTTTTAGTTTATTTTTAAAAAATAATTGTAACATTAATTATAAAAACTTTTTTTTAATATATAATTATGCATAAAATAATTATATAATAATATTATAATAAGTGTAATAGTAATAGTAATAGTAATAGTAATAGTAATAGTAATAGTAATAGTAATAGTAATAGTAATAGTAATAGTAATAGTAATAGTAATAGTAATAGTAATAGTAATAGTAATAGTAATAGTAATAGTAATATTATTATTATAATAGTAATATACAATAGTAATATATTAATATTATATAATGTCTATAAATATTATAATAACTATGCTTATTGTTAACAGTATTTTTATTATTTAATTATTAAAATTTATCAAATATTATTTAAATATATTTAAAAGTATGTATTTAATTCAAATAAATGTTAAAAATAAATATTTAAAAAATTGAAATTTCATTATTTTTTTGTGTGTAGTTATAATTTTGTTAAATATTTATACCAAATTTTTGCTATTACTGTTTTATTTGAATAAATAAATAATTTTTAATTTAGGATAAAATTTATAAAAAGTAAGAATTGTTTTATTATCCGACATATGCTAAAAACTAGAGACACTTAACTCGGGGGCGGGCCTGGAAAGGCCTCCTGAGGGGGAGACCATGTGAATCTAGTTTTTATCAAATTTTATTTAATAAAATTACTAATAATTTTTTGTTTTATATTTTTTATACATTTTTCAGATATTATAATTAACCATGTGACTGCTATATTAAAATATATCAATATAAATTGTAAGTAATTATTGATATTATTTTTATAATTAATTTTAATAATAACTGTATTGTATTTATTTTATTGATATTATTTTTTTTATAGTTGGCAACTCTACTTAGTATAACGCTATATGGAATCACACTTTTAATACTGCTTGGAAGACATCTAAAGATTAAGACGTGAATAAAGTTTTGACAGAAATTCGAGACAAAGAGTGGAATCGCTTCTTCGGGGAAATGACGGGAAAAAAGTCGGTCAAAGAGTCGGAAAAAACGTGAAATTCAAGAAAACATGTTTTTTTTTTTGAGAAAATCTCTTCGAGTTTTCGGATCTTTTAATCGAATTAAAAGACAAAAAAACAGAAGAAATTGTTTTTTTTTATAAAAGAAAAGTCAATTAGAAATCGATTAACAAATAAAAAGTCAATAAATGTTTGAAAGTTTTGTTGATTTTAAAACTCGTTTTTCAACAAAAATTTTGACACAATTTTTTCGGTTCAGTCGTTGACCTCTTTTTCTATGAAATAAAACAATCAAAACATTGAAGACATTTGACTTCAAAGAAGTGAAACAATGCTCTACTTCGGGCCCCTCTGGGTTCTGGTGCGTCGCCTCCTGCGTCTCCAAAGACACGAAACCCGTGAAGACTATGAAGAAGAAGAAGATAATAAGCAAATTGTGGAAGTGTTGGACTGTTTGCCGAAATTCCAAGATTTTGTCCACTCTTTAGACGTTTCGATAGCTTTGAGCGCGAATTCAAAAGTCTTCGGAAAGACTTTGAAACGAATCCAAAGACTTGACAAACATTTAAAAGAATTGAATGTCAAATATCTTCAATGTTTTGATGGAATAGTTTTGAGACAAACTCTCAAACGATTACCACTTCTTCAGAGTCTTTCATTACGTCTTAATGTCTTGTCTTTTGAAGATTTGTCGCAATTATTGTCTGATTTGGACTCAAATTGTCTGCAATTTCTGGAAATCACTTTAAATTCTGTTTATATTTCAGAATCCAATCCGAAAACAACTCTTCCGTCAATTGGAAGACTCCGAAGACTCCGAGTCTTTTCACTGACCGTTCTTTCGGCTGAAACTTCGCGTTTCTCAGTGGACGAGACGTTTTTCGGCGACTTTTGGCCACTTTTGGAGTCGATATCAGTTCCGAACGTTTGTTTAAACGAAGGTTTGGTTGAATTGTTGGCGAAAAACAAGAGTTTAAAACTCATAAAACTTTCGAATAATTGCCAAAAAATGTCTTCAAATAAAATGGACGAAATTGTCGGCCAATTGTTCGCCGAATTGAATCAATTGATTTGTTTCGAAGTCGACGAAGAAGTCTTTGTTCGTCAAGAAACTGATGGAAAACCCAAACGACAGTTGTTTTCAATGAATTAATTGTTTTTTATTTTAAATAAAATACGAGTTTTTTAATCACTTTTTTGGACAAAATTTTTTCTGACAAAAGACAGTTTGAAATCATTTGTGTGATTGACTGCCATCTGATGTCTGGTTTTGGCTCTAATGGTGTAATCGTCTCGAGATATGACTCCAAAAACCAATAGTCGTTTGTTTTGTTGAAGAAGACGTCCAATCATTTGATTGTTTTGTTTTAAACTTTGATTAGTTTTTTGGGAAATGACTCGAAAACTGATGAAAGACTTGAGAATCAGTCTATTAAAGAGTCGACACATAAAAAGGTTTGAAATTAAGTTTTTTCTATCGTTTGAATCAATAAATACTTGAATGAAATGTCTTTAGAGTAAGAGTTTTTTGTTTTGAAACTATTCTTTCAATCAGGTCGTCATCGGCGGAAGCGGCGGCGGCCAGAGTTATGTTTCTCGGCGCCAAATCGGTCGGCAAAACCACTTTATTTGCTAGTCGTAGGAATCAAGAGGTCTCTTCACATGAAGACAATGACGACGAGAAATACATGACCAAAGTTTCTGTCGATGGAAAAGAGGATCAGTTCTTAATATTAATCGACATTAAAGATGATATCAACAGTAGTTTACATACTTTCGTTTGGGGTATTAAACCGAAAGTCGTAGTCATTGTTTACGACAAAACAGTCGGCCAAACGTTGACCGAAACCGAGTCTATACTGAAAAGAATCGAAAAATTGTCGGTTCGGCGTCTCTTAGTGGCCAACAAGTCGGACTGCGGCGGCGATTCTGACCAATCGGTCAACTTAGAGAATGGACGACAATTGGCCGACAAATACAAAACAGAGTTCTTGGAAGTGTCGGCACTGACCGGTCAAGGCGTAGATATTATGTACAAAACAATAGCGGGACTCGTCTCTAGTGATCCGCAGATCCCGCAGATGGCGGCCATCAATCCCGAGACGGGTTCGCCTCATCCATCACTCCGATACTCTAACGGACACATCTGAACTAAACATTTCCGGAAGTTCTTCGGCCGAATCCGATCCCAACCAGGATATCGATATTATTGAGTAATTAATTAATTAATTGAATAGAAATCCGATTAATTAATTGTAAAATAATGTTTAAATTAATTATTTATTTATTTTTTTTGATTACCGATTGATAACTATTTATTTTGTTGTTTAAATTTACCGACAATTGAATCAATTATTGAATCAATTGATGACAACTTTCGGCGAAAGAGTTGTTTTCAATGAATTAATTGTTTTTTGTTATAAAATACGAGTTTTTTTTTGAATCAATGAATTAGTCGTCGAAAAGAAATTTTTTTTAAAATAGTTTTTTTAATCACTTATCAATTGATCACAACTGTCGGCGCCATCTGTTGGCCACTGATTGCAGACGCCATCTATCGGTCGAAACGTTTTGAAAACAGAAAAACGCTTTTCATTTCAAAAAAAGACATTATTTTTGTCCACTTTTTCCACCGAAAAAAATGTCGGCCAAAACTGTACCGAAACAGCAATCGTCGACCAAACAGTCCAATGAACAGATTATCGGCGGATTCAATGAGTTGCGTCAAGAACAGCGACAAGTGGCCAACAAAGTGGCCGAATTGGAAGCAGATCTCACGGAACACAAGTAATCCATTCATTCAATTGATTTTGTGGTCAGAATTCAAAATCGGGAATTTTCTATAGATTAGTGACGGAAGCGTTGGCCGAAGTGGACGGACAGCGAAAGTGTTTTCGAATGATTGGCGGAGTTCTTGTCGAACGAACGGTTGCCGAAGTGTTGCCGTCGTTGCAGAAGAACAAAGAAATGGTAAGACATTGAGGAAGAAGACAATTGTCTAATGAATTGATTTCTTCTTCAAAGATCTCTTCACTCATCGAAACATTGAAACAACAAATCATTCAAAAAGGACAACAAATTACTGAATATATGGATAAACACGGCATTCAAGTCCGCTCTCAGCCGACGGCCGGCGACGACAACAACAAAGCCGGCGACCAGAAGGCGGTCGTCGGCGGCGAGAGTTCGGGAGTTTTGGTCTAAAAAAACGATTTTTATTTAAATAAAGAGATTTTTTTGTGATAATTGTTTTGATTGTCGACTGAAAGACACGACAGACGGCGCCACCGGTCGCGGCAATGGCGACGCAACAGACGACGACCTCTTGTTCTTCGTCTTCGAGTTCTTATTCTTCGACTTCTATTAGCAGTTCTTCCGCGTATTTGTTGGTCGATTCGGGCGCCGCTCTCGCCAACAGAAAGTTTGCCAAAGATGTCGATTCAGTGATAGCCAGAGCTCGCGATTCAGGTATTAATCATTTGAATGATTGACTGATTGACTGACTGTCCGTTTGTTTCGGAACTAAAAAGGCGTTCAAAGAATAGTCGTTCGAACGACGAATATTCAGTCAACAAAAGACGGATTAAGACTTTCCCGACTTTTTCCCGGTTTGTCTTCAGTTTTTTTAATCTGTTTTTTGTCGAAAATAACGGTTTGTTTTCTCAGAAACTCTTGTTTGCGCCGCAGGTTTGGTCTCAAAAATATCATTAAGTTTTTTACCGAATATTTTGATCCGAATTCAGGACTTTCTGCTCACGAAAGCCGTCTTTGGAATCGAGAAACTGAACAACAAATCGAAGGTTTGTTTCGATCTTTTGATCACTTTTTTTACCGAAAGTTTTTGCAGACGTTTTACGCGCCGAAGAATGCGTTGCAATCGGCGATTGTGGACTCGATTTTTCGCGGGATTTCTCGCCAAAAGACACCCAATTGGATGTGTTGCGGTGTTTGGCCACTTTAGCCGATCGATTGACGACTGAAGGACTTCCGCGCGCTCTTCTTGTCCGACAAAACGGCGCTCACGAAGAACTGTAAGTCTTTTTCTGTTAATCTGTTTTTTAATCCGTTTTTAATCCGAAAAAGAGTCGGAATTTTACGCGAATTTTGTTCTCGAATTCCAATTGTGGTTTCGTTTCGCGGATCAGAAGTCGAGGCCAAAGAGTATCTGTCTTTCGGCGCATTTTTGTCCATTTCTTCGGTAAAAGAGGAATCAATTCAACGATTAATTCAAACCCAAGAACTTCCGATTCAAAGAATTCGTTTGTTTTTATTAATAATTAAAATAATTGAATGATTAATGAGTTTTTCCGCAGTTTTAATGTCTGATTCTCCGTTTCAATGTCCGAACCTAAGAAGTCCTCGAATTCCCGAAACGGCCAGAACGGCTCTCACCGGTCGCTCCATGTCTTTTGTCAATCGGTAAAACGGATTAACGGATTAACTCTTTGTTCTTATATTTATTTCTATTGTTTTGTTAGTTACTGCACTTTCGCGCGGAACGAGCCGTGTTCTGTGTCCGCTTTGGCCGAACTGGTGGCCGGCCTTTCGGGTCAATTGGCCGAAGAAGTGGCTCTTCAGACGACATTCAATGCGTTGAAAGTTTTGGGTCTTTCAGTCAAATGAAAGAATTGTTTTTGAGATTAAATCTTTGGATCAAATGATGGATTGTTTTCAAAATTCATTTCTCGAGACAACAATTATTTTCATTGATTTTTTGCTGACATTTAAAGAGAGAGAAAAAGAGTGACGAAAAGCAGACTTTTCAGGCGTTTCTCTTCATTAGAGAGCCTTTTAGTAGTCTTTCAGAGGTTTTCAGAGGTTTTAGTAGTGTTTCAGAGGTTTGGGTGCGGTTTTAGAGAGAGAGGAACGACGGATCCGCATTCTGCAGACACACCCGACACGCGCGCGAACTAAGGCGGGGCTGTTATGTGAGAGAGAGTTGTTGTGTCACAGAAGTCGTCGAAGTTTTTATGGTTTTGTTGTTCTGAGTGTCAAGTGTTTGAGTGTTTGGAGTTTTTCGAGAGTTTTTCGACGACAGGACCACCACTTAGCAGCTCAGGTAGCTATAGAGCTGGTGCTGGTGGTGAGCGCGACGTGGGAGGCACTGCAGCCTCAGGCAGAGCAAAGAGACAGTGATTTCGCGACACTTTATTGCCTGAGAAGCGATTCAAAGATTATTTCATAAAAAATTACTCAATGAATGCTTTTTCCATAGAATTATCTGTTTTTTTACTAATTGTCTGATTTCTACTGATTTCTACTGATTTTTCAGTTGATCCCTGAGCTATACCTGAGCTATACCTGAGCTATACCTGAACTATAGCTGAACTATACCTAACTATATGTGTGTAGATCTCACGCGCGTCGAGTCGTATAGTGGAAGCGCGTGATTTCCGTTCACGACTTTTACTATGATTTCAAAACTCATTCATAAAGTCGTGACTTTTGAGCGAAAATTAAAACAAAAAACTTTTTGAAACGCTTTTTATTCATTAAAATTCATTCAATATTTACACGAATTTTACACAAAAAAACACAAAAACTATTATTAGTCTTAATGTTCGACATCAACGTCTAAGACGTCTTCTTCTTTGGTTGAATTATCGTCAGCTGATCCGTGGGCTTTGCGGCACTCGGCGTCGCAGAATCGGGAAGGCGAGGGAAGACCTCCTTGAGTCGACTGATTGTGAGTCAATTGATGTCTTCTGAGATCACAATTACGGCGAAAGACTTTCCGACAATCTCTGCATTCGAATGGTTTGATATCCGTATGCGTCAACAGATGTGTCTTCAGATTCGATCTCTGGTTGAAAGCGCGACCGCATTGCGGACACTTGTGCGGCGAATCGTCCAAATGGAGGATTCGGTGAACGGCCAGAGTTCGCGACTGACAAAACCCTTTTCCGCAATCCAAACATTTGAACGGCTTTTCCTTCGAATGAATGTATCTATCGATTCACCGATGGATTAGTCGGGAATAACGGGATAAACGGGATATTTGATGTCATACCTGTGGTCTCTGAGGTGATCCTGGCGTCGGAACGCCTTTCCGCAAATATCGCAAGTATAGGGTCGTTCGTCGGTATGCGTTCTTTCGTGGATTAAGAGATTATAGCTTTTGGTGAATCTTCTTTGACAGTATTTGCAAATAAACTCCTTTTTCGGTCGTTGGCCTCGACCTGCGCGGGCGTACTTGCGGGCCAACAGTTCCAGACCAGAACCGGGAAACAGAGTTTGTTGTGGTGGGGGTGGGGGTGGGGGTGGGGCGGATCGTCCTTTCGGGTCGCAGATTCGGCCAAACGAGCAAAATCGAATTTCCGCTTTGTTGACGTCGAGGTGTGGGTGGAGGTGGGGGTGGCGGAGGAGGCGGGAGTGTTGTGGTGGTTGTGGTGGTGGGCGACGGGAGGCGCGATAAGTGGTGTACGACAATTGGCGAGCCATGGCAGCCAAAGAGGCGATAATAGCGGCAAAGGAGGCGTCAATGGGGAAAAGGAGGCGACGAATGGCGACGAAAAAGGAGGCGGAAAATGAGTGGCGTTTCTCAAGGCATTCGATTTGTCTTTTGGTTTTCGGATTAAAAGTCGGAATTGGATTAGAATTCAGTTTTTGGATTAGAATTTAGAAAAGATTTCTTTGGATTAATCAATGAATGAATGAATGAATGAATGAAAAAGCGATAAAAGGCTTGAAATTTGCGAATAATTTTGAACCTATAGTTCACGCGATCTCTCAATAAATGTATTGTTATTTAGATTTTTTGAATTCATTTCGAAATTAATTCTAATTTTTGCAAAAATTTTCGATTTTCCGAACATTTTTCGGAAAATTCGGGAAAATCTGCAGAAAATCTGCAGAAAAAGTGTATTTTTTCTGAAATAAAAAGCGTTTCTAAGATACGAGTTGTCGAGTGTTTGACAGAAATGTCGGTTTTGTTTGAAGTTTTCAATGATTTGTCGGAAAAATTGCGACAAAAAAGAGATGAAAAGCGAAGCGAAAGACAACAAAAACTACTGATTATTTGGTAATCATTTGACTTACGATTAGATTAGAAATTGTTTGAAAGAAACCAAAGAAAACGGAAAAAACGTTTGCATTGAATGAAAGGTTTGCAAAGAATCGGCGAAAAAGTGGTCTAAAAGTGAGAAAAAGAATAAAAGTCTTACCGAAGAGACGCGAAGGATCGTCCATTTGGACCATTGGATCAGTCAGTAGTCAGTGGTGTTTAGTGGTAGGAATCGGTAGTCTTTGGTCTTTCGGTAGTCGCGAAACAGTAGTCTCTGTTGTGAACACAGAAACCAAAAACAACTGAAACTGTTTTTCTGTGCGTTATTGGAGTCACTCTTCAGACATAGAGCTTCTCAGTTACCAAACGAACGGACGTCCTCTCGGAGGAGGAATTGGTTGAATGGCAAACCCAAATGGACGTCCCATTCAGTCAGTATATCGTGTATACAGTGTCGTCCCATCAAACGGTTGAACCAATCAAGCGATGGTTTGTTGTGCGCGTGTGACGTAACGGACAGTAAAGTCTGGGAAAGCCTTACAGCCTTTTCGGCCGTTTTGTAGGCAATTATGGCATTCCAGAGTCAGTTGAACGCCTGTGCCTTCGGGTGCGGGTGTATTCCAGAGTGTATTTTCAGTACTTTATTCAGTGCTAAGACTTATAATAGTTTTTACTGTATTTTCCAGTGTTTTGACTGCCGTTTGGTTTGACTTTAAAAACGACTGTTTTTTAGAGCAATAAAGCACTGAAAGACTCGACTAATACTGAAATCTCTGAAACTCTTTCGTGACTTTCGCCTCCCAGTCCTCCCAAACACAACACTGCGATTATCCGCCGCCGCGTCGCCCACGACTTGTGGGCGAAGTCGTGAATCACGCGTTCCGTGAGTTCTGCTTCTGATTGGAGCCGGAACTCAACAAAACTCAACTCAACTCAAGAGAGAATGGATATCAAGAGTCAAAATCCAAACCAAAGAAACAAAACGAGAGATTCCTCTCCTCTAAGACTCAGATTGCGATTGCGATCCCCCGTCCACCCCCACACGGATCTAGACTGGTTTGACTGACTCTCCCTTATGGGGCGCGTGCAGCAGTCATACAGCAGTCCGACAGCCGAGAGAGAGGGGGGGGGATACTGAGGGAACGGTATGTTTGAGGATATGATTCGCAGTCGGAGTCGAAAAATGACTGAAAAAATCAAACGAAAAAAAGCCTTAAAGCCATTCAAAAACATTCCAAACAAACGCTTCTTCAGAAGCTTTTTAATCCCTATTAATCCGATTCCTGATCCGAGTCCTCGTGTTTCGACTCTTTTCCCGAACGAACCGATCGGTAGTCGTCATCGGCGGTCGACTGAACGGCGAATCCTTTTTCGTGCTTTTCATGCGTTTTCACGATTTTCGCCGAAGTTTTCTTTCGTTTCGGTTTTTTCCGTCGTTTTTCCCGTTTTTTCATTTTCATGTCTTCTTCTTCTTCCACTTCGTTGTCTTTGTTTTTGTCGTCCATTGCGTCCAAAGGAGCCGAAGGAGACAACAGTTCTTCGGGAACTAAAATAAAATTCACGGCATTTTGCGTCGTTCCGGACGACGAAGAGGACGACGACGGAGACGACGAATAGGGAATCAAAAACACTTTTTTCTGATTCATTGAATTCATTGAATGAGACAAAGGATGAGACATCGCGTGACCGGAGGTCGAAGTCGGGTAATTGTGGTGGAAGTGGAAGTGGCGTTGGCGGCGAACGGGAGCGGGAGGAGCGGACATCAGGAACGGAGGCCCGGAGTGTCCGGCGGGAGAAGACATCAAAGGCATTGAAGTCATCGAAGTCATGGCAGGACTCGAAGACAAAAACGGCATTTGTTGCGGAGATTGCGGTAATTGTGGACAAAGACGATGAGTTCCCGGAAGACGAGAGTCGCAGAGAAGTCGCGAATAAGAGGCCATTGTCTGCGGGAAAACAGGTTTCAGAGATATTCGTTGTTTCGAATACTGACCGGAACTAAGAAGAAGTTATTCGGCGAAAACGGCTGTCCATTGGCTAAAGAAAAGACGAAAATCGCGAAAAAACATATCATTTTAGACATGATTTCAAGGAATCCAAGACTAAGACTGAGAACTGGTTTTCAAATCAAATGATTTCGAAAAACGATTCGTTTGAATGACTTTTTTTCGGACATAAAAATTGACACAATTTTCGGCAAAAAAGACAATAATTTTTATTATTATTAAAAAAAATCATTTCTTTTAATATAAAAGTCAATGACTTTTAGTTTTTTAGACAAAAAACTTGTCATTTCTTTGAATACAAAAAAAATCGGAAAATATTTTTAGAAGAAAACACCGAAAAAAGCAGTTTTTGCGGCAAATGTTGGCCTCATTTCTGTCGCTGAAAAAAAACAATGAATTTTAAGACATTTTTCGGACAAAAGAAATGCTGAAAAAAAGATTTTTTTTTCTTTCATCAAAAGACAAGTCTTTTCTTGAAATCCATTCATTGACTGCCATCTGATGTCCAGTTATTTTGTGGTTCTTTTTGTCCGTTTTGTCAGTGAATGTCAATTAAGAGCTTAAGATCTGATCCAATGTTAGACAACAATAACATCAAAAAAATGGTCAAAAAATTGTCAAATAATATAAAAATTATTATTTTTTTGTTTATTAGTAATAAATTATTTTTTTTAATTACAATTTTATTTAACAATATATTTCACTATAATTTCAATCAACAAAAAAACAATTGAATTAATAGTTAAAAAAAAACTTTTTTAATTAACTAAACATTTAATTATTATTTAAAAAAATAATTAATTGAATTAATGAAAAACAAAAACCCGAAAAACCAAACCGTTTTTGTATTTCGGTTTCGGGTTTTTTATTTGTATCTCTAGTCCGACAACTGTCGCCCCATCTGTCGTCGTCGTTGTCGTCGACGTCATCGATGGTTAGACTTATGAACAGCTGATCCGTACACCAGATGTCAGTATTGGTGTCAAAGACTGCGATTGCGTTCAGTGTTTTCGTCGTTTGAAAAGACGTGGCATTGAATCCAATGGCAAATAATAATCACAATTCGCGACCAAATTCCAGACAATCGTTCGCCAGTGGCCACCACTACCCGGCGGCGACTGCGGCGTCGGTCAGTGGCCAACACCAACAACACCAACACCAACTACAACAACAGCAGATGATTCAACATATGATTCAATCGCCGCCAATGATGTCCACTAATGGACAGTACTATTCGTCGCCGCCGTCAATGACCGGAATGGCTGTCAATGGCCAACAACTCCCGCAACAGATTTGGTCGCAAAACGAATATTTATCGCAATATTATTCACAATATTATAGAGAATACTATCGAAGACTTCTTCAGCAAAAACATCAATCGGAAGATCAGAAGACCCGCGAAAAGCCGACTCTTCGGGCGCCACTCAAGTACGGCCAGCGGAAGGTCCACTCGCGAGCCGTGTTCAGTACTTCGGGTCTTTTAGTTGTGGACAATACGTCTTCTTTTTCGGTGAAATCAGTGTTTGTTTACAGTCTTTCGGATCTGTTTTCAGAATATCTTTTCGTTTGTCTTCAATTACAACATCTCTTAAGACAACAACAATTGCCATTCAATGCGAGAGACAATTGTCTTGAATGGTTAAGAGGCTCGAGAGGAGTTCTGGAGTCGCGTTTGGGTTCTTCAGGCGTTTGTCTCGAAAGACGTCTTGTTTTTCATGTTTTGGAAACTCTTTTTCGGCAAAACTCGCGCTTAAAAGGCCACCAAATCGCCGAACTCTTGACTCCGCATTTGGTTGCCGTCGATTCGACGCCCGATTCCGACCAAATGGTTGTCCACGCCTTTCGTCAGTTCCTTCTTCGCGGTCAGCGATCTCTTGCTCTAAATCACGCGCTAAACAATCGACTTTTCGATCACGCGATGGCTTTATCCGCTTTATGGCCACAACTAGAAGGAGGCGCGCCTCCCGGCGAACCGTTGGCCAAAACTTTGCGGAAATTCAGCGAAACATTGGATCCGAAAGATTCTCGTGAGTTTTCATTTGATTTTCTAATTATTAATCAATGATTTGTCTTTCAGTTCACGTGTTTTACTCGACTTTGTTGTCTTCTGGTCACCCGAGTCCGAGTAGAGGACGCAAAACGACTGCCGAAGCCTTTCTTTTGCTTTTAGCCAATGAAATGGATTTAAACGATGTCTTGGTTTTCGACGAAAATCGCTTTTTTGCGAACCTTTTCGCTCTCGTGCGTCGTCTCGGACGACGACCGGACGACACGCGAGACGACGACTTTGTTTTGGCCGAAGATCTCTTCGAATCGGAAGTCGAATGTCTTTTAGTCAACGAATGTCTGGAATTTGGTCTTTACGGCGGAAAACGATTTAATCGCCGTTTAGCCGATAATAAGGCCCGATTTGCGGCTCTTCTGTTTGACTTTGGATTTACCGAAAGCGCTCTTTTCTATTGTCGACAAATCGCAAGTTTCGGCGACTCTTTGGCCGCAAATTCGCGACTAATTATTCGGGAAATTGAATCACGTGTCGACAAAGAAAGTCAACATTTCAACGACGAAAGCGTCTATCGGGACGACGAAGACGACGACAACATAGACGACGAACCATACGATGAGTTGAGTGTTCAGCCGTCGTCCGAAGCGACGCCCGAAGATAGTCCCACGCGATCTGAACGACAAACAGTTGCCGACGAAGTGGTCAACGATTTAGAAGATAATCGACAACAACAACAACAATTGCAGAAACAACAAGAACTACTTCAACAACAACAACAGATACAACAACTACGACAACAAGAAGAAGAGCTGCAAACGCAGCGTCAATCGGCAGAACAGCCGAAAAGTGATTTTTACGGTCAAATCATTCCACAAATGAATTTTGTTTCGCAACCCGTCGTTCAGCCGACGTCTCAACAATACGTTCCGCAATCGTCATCGATGACAGTGTCGTCAGCCGTCGTCCCGGACGACACTATGAAAATTGTGGCAAACGGCGACGTCCCGCACGTCACAAACGGTCCGCCGATTTTCACTCCTCAGCCGGCGATCGAAGAAAACAATACGAATTCTTATCCATTCCTGACGTCATCGCCGGGAATTGTAATGCCGTTTTCATCGCTTCCCGAATCGACTGGAAATCGACAAAATTTGCCGAACGACGACTGGACGACAACAACCGCATCGCCTCCTCCGCCGCCGCCTATTGCATCCGCGACAGTATCTCCTCCTCCTCCGCGACAGTCATCGCAATCGATGACAGATTCAGTTGTTTCGGGAGAATCGCAGACAAAGAGTTCCGGAATTTTGTCGAAACTTTTTGGTTTAAAACGTGAGTTATTTTTATTGATATTTTTTTCGTCGGTTTTATTTGATTTTTAATTTCCCGACAATTAGTCCGAAATCAGGCGCATCTTCCCGACGATTCCAATCCCTCTCTTGTTTTTGATCCCAATCTTCAGCGTTGGGTTGATAAAACACAACAAACCACTACCGACGCTGCGCCGGCCGCCTCTGCACCGCCCACTTTGCCAGCCTTGCGTCCGACGGCCGCTGCGACGGATGTCTTGCGTCGGAAGCGTTACGTCGATATCACTTCAATACAGCGTTAAATATGTCAGTTGTCGTCCCGGACGTCGCACTCAAAATACTGCTCAAAGATTGCGTCGTCCGACGTCCGCCACGCGTCGTCCCGGGCGTCGGCTTCGACCAATGCGTCTACCATTTGACGGGCAGTGGCCACCAATAGTTCGTAGTCGTCTGTTTCGGCGGCCAAAACAATGGCCACTAAGACAGAGACGACGACGAAGAAAGCGGAAACCAATCGAAAGGACATTTGGAGGACGTCTTGGAGTTTTAGATAGAAGAAGAAGAAAAAGACGACGACGTCTGAGACGACGCTTTGTTTTAGTTTTTTTGTACAAAAAAAAGAAAAAATCTGTAAATAAATAGTTATTTTTATCAAACAATTTGTTATTTGTTTTTTTGTTGGGTGTCATTCACGCCCACACAGGAGGCGCCTCCGCGCGCGTGAGTGGGAGTGTATGCGCACCACGAGAGGGCAGTGTATAGTGTGGGCGCGCGTGCGCTTAGATTAGAGATCAAAGAGTTTTATATAATATTTTATTATTTTATTATTTATTTCAATGAAAAGCAATGAATGTTTACATTGAATGGCATTTGAAGTCATTTTTTCTTCATTTCATTTCATTTCGTTCTTTGAATTCAAAGAATCGATGTTTTGATTGAATTGTTTTCTGCAGTTGTTTTGTGTCTGAAATTTCTGTCCAAAGATTTCGATTGTAAAGAGTTTTCTTTTTTTTAACTGAACAACTGTTTGGTGGATCAGTTGTTTAAGATGACGGGCGGTATTGGACAACAACAACAACAAGCGATGGGACGGTGCGGTCCGTCACAAATCACTTACAAGTAATTAACAATTAATTGAATTGAATTAATAATTAATTGAATTAATTGTTTGTTTGATTGAATAGAAACCTAAAGTTCCTCATAACAGGTCATAAAAAACAAAAGACAATAAAACAATTAAACCATAAAAGACTTAACGATTTTTCTTATTATTAATCAACAGATAAGCCAAACGACGCCACTCTTTCACAATATATCGATGTCTGTATTCAACCGAAACACAAAAAACAACTCTTTTTAATCCATTTAATCCTCTAATAAAAAAACTAATCTCTTATAATATCTTAATATCTTCAGGAACTGAAGCTCCGACACGTGACGGATGTGGTGCGCGTCTGCGAGAGTACGTATTCGTCGGCTCGTCTTCAAGAGGCCGGCATTACTGTCCACGACTGGGCTTTCGACGACGGTATGTGTCGTCTATCCGGACGACGACGACGACTATAACTGTCGGTCGTCTACCCGGACGACGACTATTACCACAACTAATACTATTGACTGATTCCTCAGGAACTCCTCCGCCGCAATCGATAATCAAGAACTGGTTGTCGCTGTTGATGACCCGATTCGGCGACAACGACGACGAGGCGTGCGTCGCCGTACACTGTGTGGCCGGACTGGGACGGGCGCCGGTATTGGTTGCCATAGCGTTGGTCGAGGCGGGAATGAAGTTCGAGGACGCGGTTGAGACGATTCGTCGGGAACGTCGCGGCGCTATTAATGCCAAACAATTGCAGTATTTATCGCAATATAAGTCGCGCTCGCGTTTACAGAACAGACGAAAAGCCAATTGTTTCGTTCAGTAATTAATTAAAAAAAAATGAAAGAAATTTATTGCTATTTTCTTTATGTCTGATTCGATGCCGTCGTCGTTGTCGTCGCCCGACGTCTGCCGCGTCGTCCGCCCGATGATGCTTGTTGTCCGTGCGGTGGAGCCGCGCATTTGTGACACAAGAGTCGTCCTCCAGACGACTGCTGCTGTTGTTGTTGTTGGTTGTCTTGAGAAGTGGTGGTAATCGGCGTAAAGACAAACTTGTCGCCCGTATCCAGCGATTGTCGACACGCGGCACAAGACATGCACTTCTGATGAATGTTCAGCCGTTGCGGTGTTTGGACTCTCCACTCGTGAGCGTCTATTCTTTGTCGACAAACTCTACAAATTGATTGCAAATCTCTGTAATGTTCTCTACAGACATACTGTCCGTTATGTAATGTAAACATTCGGTCGTCGGTGGGCGGATGGCCAGTGGCCGCGCATCGCAGACACGACTGATGCCAATGACGGCGATCGCATTCGAGGACGTGTCGTTCGCGGATGTGTTGTCCGCACGCGAAACACACGAACGACATGTTGTTTAAAGTTGTTTGAAAGGACGACACAAAACAACAACACAAAGGAGTCGTCGTCCGAGACGACAGACGGCGCGACACTTCTCTCACTCTCTCGAAGACACAGCGCATGTCTTTACAGACCAATTAAAACAGACTTTTTATTTATTTAATTAATTAGTTTTTTTTAATTATTATTTACAAGAATTAATTCACGCGTCGCTGACCACTACGGCCACTGCCGTCGACGCCACCGCCGATCCGCCAGACGAGGCGGGTGTTGTCGTCCGGGGCGACGGCGGCGATACGACCACACCGTTGACTGCGCGTGCGTTCATCAAGAAGGGCACGTAAAACATTTTCGACTGAAGAAGTAGTCCGGCGGCGTTGGTCACGTGTTGCAGACAATTCAATAGAGCAGTCATTCGGGAGGCGGCGTCCGTGGGGGCGTCGGCAATGTGTGCTATCAAAGCGTGAAGATATTTGTCGCGAATGTGAACGACATTTGTGTCGAAGAAATCGCATGTCGGCGCGATTGTGGTCATTGCGACCACTTTCAGAGCCACAAACTCTTTGAGTGTCAACGAAACCGACCGAAACTGGCCACGGACCAAACACAGCTCGTGAACCAATTGGCCAGCTTCCAGTTCCAACTGTTGCCACGAAATCACTGTTTGCGGCGATTGCGCGTTCAGTCTGGCCAAATTCTTGGCCAAATTGGCCATTGCTTCGCCGACGTCGGCCTCAACTGAATGGTCATCGGGAGCCGAATCGGGAGCGCGGATTGCGGCAAAGGCACACGTGGACAGCACCAGCAGTTCGTGCCACTTGTGCGTCAATAACTGTAATTATTGGATTAGTCTTTGGATCAATTGGATCAATTAATATGTATGAATACCTGGGTGTGAACGTGAACCGGCAATTGATCGTAAAAGGGAAGCCGTTTTGTCCATTGAACCAATCGGTAGACAATCGAATCGCCGATCGAACATCTGATTAGAAGATTATCAATGGATTAGAAACAGATTATCAAAGGATTAACTCTACGGCTTACAATCTGTCCGCCAGTTCGGCACTCGGACCGGTACTGGCCGTCATGGCGTCTGGGGCTTCGAGTGCCGAAAGCGAAGAAAAGTCTGCGAAATCGTCGCATTCTATTAAAGCGTTAAGAAGTTGATCCGATTCGTCTCTAGTCATCACCGGTTCGCGCATTAAATCACTCATCGATCGCATGATTGGCGTCGTTCCGGACGACGGCGTGGACGACACGTAACGCGATCCGCCGTTTGTCGTCTGAACGTATGGACTAACCGATTGGCCAACGCTTCGGCCAAACTGATCGCCACCACAACCTCCTCCTCCACCACCGCCGCCGCCGCGTGGACTCGTTAGCGCCGACTTTAGTATTCCGGCGTTTGCGGAGATGTGGTTATTGTTGTTGTGGTTATTATTATTGACATTATTGTTGACGACGTTCGTCGTCGTCGTCCCGGACGACGGCTGTTGTTGACTCAGTTGTCCGGTTGGCGTCGCGTTATTATTATTATTATTCAGATTTTGGCCGCCATTCTGACCGCCATTTGTCTGATTATTCTGTTTTTTGTGCTTTCGATACTTGACTTTATACAGATTATAGACGGCACCCGAATTGCGTCCGCCGGGCATACGATCTTCGCGAACGGCCGCCAAAACCATTCCCTGACGCAAACACTTCTGAAATCGACAATACTGACACCGGTTCCGTTGCTGTTTGGTTATAACACATTGACCGTCGGCTACACACGTATAGACGCGCTTGTTCTGGACGGTCCGCTTGAAGAATCCTTTACATCCTTCGCAAGTAATTATACCGTAATGAAGACCTGTAGCCCTGTCTTCGCAAATCATGCAAATCATCGGCTGATTTGAATCGCAATTATTATTGTTATTATTATTATTAGAGACGACGCCCGAAACGACACAATTATTATCGGATGTCGCGGTCGTCGTCTGCATTATATGGTGTCCGCCGTCGACGACGCCCGAGACGACGGCCGGAACGACGCGCGGACGACAGTCGGCGTATGAATCGGACGAAACGACTAACGAATGCGTCGTCATTGACGACGACTGCGAATCTGGTTGCGGTGTCGTCGATGTGGACGACGGAGAATTGGATGAACCGTTGGTTGTGGGCGTCGTACTGGCCGTCGTCGACGATGTCGTCGTCCACAGCATTGTCTTGTGTTCCTGACCGGGCAGATCGCCCATCAATAGCGGTACGGGTGCACCGGGAGGTCTGCGGGTGGACAGATCGAGACATTCGTCACAGGAGGCGCCCGACGACGACGACGAAGCGTCTGATGAGGCGGCCGTCGAGTGGACGACGGATTGGTGGACGACATGAAGAACGGGTTTCTGATCGACGACTGATTGCGGCGGAGATAAGTCGTCCACTTTTCGTCGCTTTAATTTATACGAATGAAAAAGAGACATCTTTTAACTGCTGAAGAGTTATTTGTGGCGGCGATTGTGGCCACTGTTCAGAGACACGGGTCGGTCGTCCTGTCGTCGTCCCGGACGACGCCGACTATAATAATCGGTTAAATCGTTCGGTAAAACAACAAATCAGATGAAAACGAATCCAAAAGATTGAATAAAATTATTATTTAATAAATAATAAAAAAAAAGAGGTTTTTCTCTTCACTTAGAGGTCAACGAACTCTTCAAAGCGTTTTGTCGCGCGTGCGCTCTTCTGACACACTTTACTACTGAAGAGAGAGAAGTGTTGTTTGGTTTTTGAGCGCAACTGAACTGAAGGTCAATGAACGCGAACTTCAGCTTTGAGTTCAATGAACGCCGAGAGAGAGCTGTTATTGAAGAGAGAGAGAGAGAGAGAGAGCGGCGTCGCTGCAGTCAAAACACACTGACCCACTTCGCGGTCGTCACTCCCTGACGGCCACCGCGGCCTCCAATACATACACAAACATATAAACAATGAATTAAACTGTATTTTAACTGAATTTCGCCGAAGATTTTCTTCCCGAAGACTTTAATTAAAACACAGAATTCGTTGGAGAAAAACACTGAACGAAGAGATGAATGAATCGAAGAATTTTCGTTTCGTTTTTATCACAGATTTTTTTTTTATACACTTTTTGTTTGACTAACAGTTTTCGTCGGTTTTCGTCGTCGAATCTCTCTCTCTCTGACCAGACATTCGCGGAAGAAGAAGAAGACAGAGAAGAGGAGAAGGAGAAGAAGATATCTGAAGAAGAATCCGAAGAAACAAAACAACAGTTTTTTTGCGACGAAAACTGAAATCTCTTTTTCAGAAATCGTTTTTCAGAAAAATGAGAGAAACTTTTGAAACAATCATTCGTTTGCTTCACTTCTCGAGACTTTCGACGAACCGTTCGTTCACTTTTGGCCTCATTTCTTGTCGACCAATCATTGATGAGTATTCGGTACCGAAAGCGCCATCTGTTGTATGATTTGTCTAAACTGTGACCTTCACTGACGCGTCCTTTTAAACCATCGAAACATTCATTCATTCATTCATTTAAATGGAAATTAATTTCTAATGACTTTTGTCGCCCAAAGATGTCTCTCTTCAGAGTCTCAAGTCTTCAGCAGTAAAGAAACGAAAGTTGTTTTTCGCCGAAAGCGTTGAAAAACTTTTTTCTCTTTCGATCAAAACCACAGATAATTTGAAACTCGATTTTCCACTTCTTCGAAATGCCCGCCCATTCCTTTTCGGACACTCTGAAGGCCAACCGCACCAACACTTGACTTGAAGGCCGATAGACGAGACTGAGAGACACGACGACCGCCAATGGGATGATTGAAAACGCCTTCGAAAAGCGTCGAAGACTTTCGAAACTTGTATTTAAGAGTAGTTTTTTGCGTCGATTACAAGATTAGAGAAAAAGAGACGCAAGAAATGTATTCAAAACTAAAATCTGTTTTCTTCGTCGTCTTTGTCGTCGTTCTGGGCGTCGACTTCTTCGTCGTCCCGATAGACGCGGCCAAAGTCGCCAAACAAGCCGTCGCCCAGTCGTCGTCCACCACTGCCAACACTACTGCCACAGAAGAGAAACCGGTATTCAATTCAAACACAAAAAATAAAAATAAAAGACTCGAAAACTCTTCTCTGTCTTAGCCGACCATCGATTGGGGTCAATGTCCGCAATTGGCGCCCAAAGAGTCGGAACGTGTGGCCAAAGCGCGAGTACTCGAGTCGTGTCTCGGCCAACATCCCGTTCCCCAGAATCTGACCCAACAGACCATCGAAACACGTGACTATTTTTGTGTCTTTTTTGTTCGGATTTTAACTAAAATTTTGTCTTCAGATCAGAAATCAATGGCTAAATGTGCGCTAAAAAAGGAGAAATGGGTTCGAAATCCGTTAATCCGTTTACCGATAATCCTTTAATCTGTTTTATTGAATTAGTTTTCGAAAAGCGGTTCTTATCGCTATTCAAAAGCCGAATCCGAGATTAAAGCGAAGAAATTGATTCCAGAAATGGAAAAACAATTGCTTTCGGATCACAAGAAATGCGAATCTGAGGCCAAACAGGAGTTCCCGAAACGCGAAGCAATTGTCGAACAGATCCAGCTCTACCAGGCCTGTGTAAGTAGACGAAGACATTTTGAATAATCTTGAATCTGATCCCGAATTTGATCCGAAAAACAGATGGATTTTCACATAACAAAAGTCTGTGGAATAAAACTCTCAAACAATTGAAAAATCAATTCATTTAACAATTAATTTCAATAAAAATGTTTTGCAATTAACTGTTGTTTTGGTTCTATTCTATACATATAAACCATTGGACTTAAAGTGTCTTAAAAGGGACCAAATCTTTAGTCTTTTAGATAATCTTCAGAAAACACTATGGATTTCATCGACAAAAACCTCGAAATCAAAGACAGAATTGAAAAGAAAAAACAGTTTTATTGAAAAAAATAAATAAAATTCAAAATCTTTTTATCGATTTTTTCGCTGATTTTGATTCAGATTTTAACCGAAACTTTGGTCTCAAATCGGGTAAAGCAAAGAGTCTTTGCGGATGACAAACGGCGTGAACAGTGGTCACGATTGGTTCGGGAGTTATCGGCGGCGGCGGCGATGGCGTCGGCGGTCTATAAACCAATCGTTTTAATTTGATTTCTGGTTTCAAACCTTGTCTTTCATCAATAATTTCTAACGAATCGGGAATTTCTGCCAAAAAGTGTCCGTTTTTTGTCCAAATTTTCATAGATTTCGGTTTTTTTTGCATTTTTTCCATAAATTCTTTCAAAAAAAATTCGACTTTTATTTCATCGGATTTTTCGTTAATAATTAGTGAAACCAAAGCCGAAGCCAACAATTCATTGTCTGTCCAACGGTTCCGACGACGGCGACGGCTCTGACCAACACTCTGACCACTACTACTACTACTACTACTACTATTGGTGGCCATTAGTCGGCGACGGAAAGCGCGGACACAATCGCGCGCTTCGTTTGCATTGAAAATAGTATTCATTTTTTTTTCTAATAAAATGAATGAATGAATGAAAACATTGAATGAAATAAATAGAAAAACAATTCAATCACTCATTCATTCATTCAATCAACAGATGGCGCGTGCGTTCAGTCAACACGTGTTCAATCATTACACTGTTGTTCAGCGACTGCGCAGTGAATCCAATCGAATGAATCGAATGACGCGTTGTTTTTCTCTAACTCTCTATTGAAGTGGAATTCGACACACATTTCAGTCGCCATTTTGAGCGTCGATTGAAATCATTGTTTCAACGCTTTTGAAACAAATTGCAGTCAAAAAAAAATTAATTGTTTTCTTAGAAATTAATTGTTTTTTTTTAAATTTAATTTAAATAATAATAATAATTGAATTAATAATTAATTCAAGAGTTTTATTATTATTATTATTACTAATAATTTAGCGAAAAAAATATTATAAAAAAAAAATCCAAAAAAATTTTAAAAATCTATTGAAAAAAAATTCCCAAAAAAATCGAAAAATTTCTATAAAATCGGAAAAAAAATCTTTAATTTTTTTAATTCAAAAAATCAATTGTTTTTTTTTTGTCTTCACTTTGACTGCATTTTTAAAGGTAAGTCTATTTAAAAGATATAAACCATTGATTGCCTGAAACTGATCCCCAAATAAAACACGCTTTTCTGACGTCCGAAACAAACAGCGCAATGAATCAGTCTTCGGGTCCCTCCTATCCGATGGCCAGTCTATACGTCGGCGATTTGGCCACTGATGTGACGGAAGCGATGCTTTTCGAGAAGTTTTCGACCGCCGGTCCGGTTCTGTCGATCAGAGTTTGTCGCGATATGATTACCCGTCGGTCATTGGGTTACGCTTACGTCAACTTTCAACAGCCGGCCGACGGTAAGTCTGTAATCGGTAATTATCGGAATAATTCAATCATAATTAAAATGGCGGCCAATGATGATGCAATCGGACGACCAATTGGCGGCCAAAGACTGCCCTTAAGATCGGAGTCCGAAAGGACAGAACCTACCGATCGGTGTCTACGGCAGTGACCATCTTGTGTCCGGTGTCTGAGGCTTTTGTTCTTTGGATTCTTTGGATTAATTGATTTTTCTTATGATTGTTTAGCCGAACGCGCTTTGGACACAATGAACTTCGACGTGATTAATGGACGTCCCGTTCGGATAATGTGGTCTCAACGCGACCCGAGTCTACGGAAGTCGGGAGTCGGCAATATTTTCATCAAGAATTTGGACAAAAGTATTGACAATAAGATAATGTACGACACGTTCTCTACGTTCGGAAACATCTTGAGCTGCAAAGTCGCGCAGGTATTCAAACATTCAATTGTTGTAATAATTGTTGAATTAATTAATGAATGATTTCAAGGACGAAGAGGGAAACTCCAAAGGCTATGGATTCGTTCACTTCGAGAGCGAAGAAGCGGCCGTTAATGCCATTCAGAAAGTCAACGGAATGTTATTGAACGGAAAGAAGGTATTTGTCGGACGGTTTGTTCCGCGAAAGGAAAGGGAACGTCATATGGGAGACAAAACCCGTTTATTTACAAACATTTATATCAAAAACTTGTCCGAAGAGTTCGATTCCGACGAAAAACTCAGAACTCTTTTCGAACCGTTTGGCGACATATGTTCGGCAAAAGTGGTCACTGATCACGATTCGGGAAAATCCAAGGGATTCGGGTTCGTGTCGTTCGAAGAGCCGGAAATGGCGGAAAAGGCTTGCGAAGCGCTGAATGGCAAAGAGTTTGGGGGAAAACCGATGTTTGTTGGAAGAGCGCAGAAAAAGGCCGAACGACAGGCGGAATTGCGGCGAAAGTTCGAACAATTGAAACTCGAAAGACTCAACAGATATCAAGGCGTCAATCTTTATGTCAAGAATCTGGACGACCAAATAGACGACGAACGTCTGAGGAAGGAGTTCGCACCGTTCGGCACAATCACGTCGGCCAAAGTGATGACCGATTCGACCGGAAGATCCAAAGGATTCGGTTTTGTCTGCTTTTCGACTCCAGAAGAAGCGACAAAAGCCGTCACAGAAATGAATAACAGAATAGTTGTGACGAAACCGCTTTATGTGGCGCTTGCGCAGAGAAAAGACGAACGACGCATGCATCTATTGTCTCAACATGTCCAGCGCTCCGGAGGAATGCGTGTCCAACCCCTACCGCCCCAACCCGCGCATCACCACCCGCACCACCACCATCACGCGGCAATGGGTCCCGCATTCCCGCAACTAATGGTTCAACCGCAACAAGCCGGTCATTCCTCTCAACCCCAGCCTGGATACTTTATTCCAACAATGCCGCCAACACTCAGACCAAACTATTACCCGAATCCAGGACAACAATCGGCCGGAGCGGGACAACCGACTCCAATGCGACCAAGATGGACCAATTCGGTGCCGAGACAACCTGGCCAAGGAGGACAGTATCCGCAATCCCAATTCAGAGGTCCGAATATTCGCGCTCAACAACAAAGAGGACAGATTCCCGGCGGACAAACTGGACAAAGACCTTCGGCTCCAATGACTCGTCAACAACGACCGCAGCAACCGCGCGGAGGTCCGGGTGGACCGCAATCGACTGGATTCACTCCGGGAGGGTATAAACGCCCCAATCAAGAGGCGGGACCTCCGGCGGGTATTCGTGTTCCCGGACAGGAACCGCTGACACCGTCGATGTTGGCCGAAGCGAATCCACAGGAACAGAAACAAATGTTGGGTTAGTATTCGTCTATTGATTGTTTAAATCAATTGATCCGTTGTTGTCTTAATCCATGGATTCATTGATTTATATGTCTTTCAGGCGAACGACTGTTTCCTCTGATATCACATATGCATCCGGATTTGGCCGGAAAAATCACGGGAATGCTTCTCGAGATCGACAACTCGGAACTCCTTCATATGCTCGAACACTCGGCCAGTCTTAAGGCCAAAGTCGACGAAGCGGTGGCCGTATTGCAGGCGCATCACGCGAAAGAAGTGGCCGCAAAACAGATCAACTGATTGGAGGACAAGAAGACAGACAACAACCGATGGAATGGACGACAAATTGAATTAAAATATTAATCGAAACTAAAAATTATTATTTGTTTTATTGATTGAAAAAATTGCAAAAAAAACCGAAAAATGAATTAAACTTTTGAACCGAAAAATAAAAACTGAATTTGAAATCCATTTCCTTTTCGTTCGCTTTTTGTCCGACAGATGGCCTCAAACTCTTCACTCAAAACCAAAACAAACAATACTTGGAATCACTTTCTTCTCTCGACTCGTGAGAGACATGTCGTGTCCTTCCGTCGGCCGCACTCTCCGGCCATGTCGTCGTCCGTCACTCTGTCTCCTCCTACTACTCGTCTTTCTCCTGCTCTCATTGGTCGCACTCGTCGTCCGCCTCCGAACGCCTCCCTCTGAACACCGATTGTCCGCCAACACCTCCCAAGCCGTCCGTCGCCACCATTTCTACGATTCGGACCACTCTTTCAATTTGCGCTTCACTTCGAACTCGGATTCGACCGACTCTTCGGCCGACAGTCCGTCGTGTCGGTTGTCGACATGTCTGGACATCGGTCGCTGTTCTTCGTCATCGCCGCTTCGGATTCACATTTATCCGTGGATTGATTCGTCTTCAGCCGAAACCAATTGGAGTCCATTATTCGCTTCAATCGTTGAAATCATTTCGAAATCAGTTTATTTCGAATCGAATCCAAACAAAGGTATTATTAATAGAAGTCGTCGTCCGAGACGTCGTCCATAACTCTCTTTATCTCTCATTGAAAGCGTGTCTCTTCTTAAACACCGTTTGGGATACTCTGGACAGGGATCCGCTTTCAGCCGATTTCCAGAAACCGTCGGCCGTAATGACAACGAGTCAGCCATTACTGGGCGGTCGCAATCATTTGGTGTTCAATTTATACTCGGGTTCGTGGCCAGAATATCGGGAATTGGATTTTCAGTTTTCGGATCCGAATTACGGAAACGGAATCCAAGAAATCCTCGCAAAAGGTTTCAAATCTTTGTTTTCAAAGCATTTCATTCACTAATCATTTGATTTCAAAGGAATTCGTGTCAAAACATCGCAATCCGAGTCTCTTTTTCGACCCCTTTTCGACATTTCCTTCCCTCTCTTCCCACGTGATCACCCCCTTCACGGCCCACCCGTCCGTCCGCCGCTTCCTCCGACGCCTCCCGCGCCTCCCACCCGTTTTATTGGACGTCGAAGACGACGACAACATCTATTGGTATTCAAAGGAAAGCGTTATGTCTACGGAATCGGTTCCGAAACCAGAAATTCTTTGCATTTTCTTCGCGAAGACGAAGACGTCCGCATTCTGACCACTTGTCGTCACGGGAAGCGATGGCAAGATCTCAAAGACGACAAATGCGATGAAGACGACGCCCAATACGCCGCCCACGACTTCCAGACTCTGATGAGAAACGCGACGTTTTGTTTGGTTCCGAGAGGACGACGACTTTCCAGTTTCCGATTCCTCGAGAGTCTGGCCGTCGGCTGTATTCCAGTTTTGTTGTCCAACGAATACGTTCTCCCGTTTGCCGACGTTATTGATTGGTCGTCGTGTGTCGTTCGGGGCGACGAACGTCTTTTACTTCAGATTCCCGAAACTCTTCGTCAATTCAGTGATAATCATGTCCTCAGAATGCGACGCCATTGTCGCCATCTTTACGATCAGTTTTTCTCTTCTGTCGATCGAATCGTTTTCACTGCCTTATCATCGATCGAATCCCGACTTTTACCGCATTCCCGTTTTCCCGATTTCGTTCTCAACGCAGACACTCTTTCGACACAATTTCTGACCACTCAATGGCTTTTCGGTAATCGAAACCTAAATCCAACACTTTATTCTTCCCGAAGACTCTATTCCAACGAAACTCTGCGAATAGTGGCCGTCGTTTCGGTCGATTCTAATCGCGATTCTCCCGCATTGTCTCGTCTCTTATACCGAACGATTATACCGTTGTTATCGTCGGAAACAATCGCCGAAATTGCAATCGTTTTGCCGGAAAAAGGCGTTTCTTTGCCGCCACTTGTCGTGCATTCGTCGCGCATTCGTTTGCATCGAAACGTGTCGTCGTTCGCAGCCGTCGTTCCGGACGACGACGACAACAACACCGACGCTGTTCTCTATCTTTCGTCTCAGTCTTTGCTCACAAAAGAAGAGGTAATAATAATAATAATTTGTATTTTTTTTAATCTCTTTTATTATTCTCAGATTCAGTTCGCGGTCGGCGTTTGGCGTTCTTTTCCCGAACGAGTCGTCGGTTTTGAAGCTCGAAATCATTTCTATTCTTCAGCCAAACAGCGCTTCGAAGTATCCAATCGTTGGACAAATCGGTTCTCTTGGGTTTCATCCGATGGATCTATTGTTCCGATGGCTGTCTTGCGGGCTTCGGTCGACTCCTCGTCCTCTGAATGCCAATCGCTTTCTTTGGCTTTTATTTCTTCGCATTTTTCAAGACTCGGTATTCATTCAAAACTTTTTTTTAAAACTTTTCAAAACTTTTCAAAACTTCATTCAATATATCTATTTCTCCCCCACTTTAAGCCCCTCTCAAAGTCGGACAACGCAAACACGTGACCAATTCATCCAACGATCGGTCGTTCAGTGCGTTGTCCGCCCGTAGAGACTGTTTCGACGGATTGATCCGATCCTACGGTTACATTCCGTTCATTGGTTCCCGACTTCGATTGGATCCGCTGTTGTTCTTGGATTCTGTCGACAAAAGACGCAAAAAATATCTACAAATGGAATCGATTTGAAAAAACAAAACAACCGATCAATCGATTGAATTGAATATCCGTTTGGATCAGCTGTTGATTGGACTGAAATAATGGACAGAAATAAACCGGAAGAAGAAAACGAAAGAAAATTAAAACAGATTTTGTTTTTTTTTATAAAAACGTTTTATTCATTTAATGATAATTTTTTCGGTTCAAAAGTTTAATTCATTTTTCGGTAAATATTTTTAATTCAATTTGTCGTCCATTTAATCGGTTGTTGTCTGTCTTCTTGACCACCAATTAGTTAATCTGTTTTCCGCCGATTTGTTGCGATTCTTCCGATTTCTGACTGTTTTCCGATTCATCGACTTTGGCCTTAAGACTGGCCGAGTGTTCGAGCATATGAAGGAGTTCCGAGTTGTCGATCTCGAGAAGCATTCCCGTGATTTTTCCGGCCAAATCCGGATGCATATGTGATATCAGAGGAAACAGTCGTTCGCCTGAAAGACAAACAAATCAATGAATCCATGGATCAATTGATTCAAACAATCGACGAATACTAACCCAACATTTGTTTCTGTTCCTGAGGATTCGCTTCGGCCAACATCGACGGAGTCAGCGGTTCCTGTCCGGGAACACGAATACCCGCCGGAGGGTCCGCCTCTTGATTCGGTCGTTTATACCCTCCCGGAGTGAATCCAGTCGATTGCGGTCCACCCGGACCTCCGCGCGGTTGTTGCGGTCGCTGTTGACGTTCTGTCTGTTGCTGTTCGACATCTTGGGGTACGTCATCATCAGTTACACCGACTTCGAGAGCGCCATCAGATAGTGAGGTTGAGTTCGGCGATACAGACATGACTTCAATAGGAACCGATTCCGACCGCTGTTCGCCGACTGGTTTTGGACCCAATGGCGTCCAATGACGAAGACCATAGCTGTTGTCATTACCAGCAGAAACCGATCGAATATCGGCTCCCAATTCGGGCGAACCGATAACCGAAACGGAACTCGGTTTGTGTTGAACTCCCGATTCGGCGGCATTCAAGTCGAGCGAACCGTCCTTAATGTTCTGGAATATTTGTGTGGCGGTCGCTAACTGTGACACTGTCATCGACTTTGCCATCGATACAACTTTAGTGATAATAATATCTTCTTCAGACATTTTTCTGGTCAAAGTTAGAGATATATAGAGAGAGAGAGAGAAATAGACTGGAAGTAAACTACAGACTGAATGGCTGTCTGAATGTGTGTGTGTGTAACTCATACTCACGTGCGTTGGTTTCGCTGAGCATTATATTTCAAAACACTGACCAATAGATCCGTGTTTTTCCGACGACTTTTCCCATTCGCTGCCATTGTTTTTCCCGGTTATGTAATAGTTTTTCAATACACAAACCGAACCCCTATTTCATACTATCATAACACTAGTAAACTGTATTAGAAATTAATAGTGTAAAAAGGTACCAAAAAAAAAACTATTGTACAGTATTGACATTTAAATGTCTCGAATATTATGCTAATTTGGAACTAAATTGGTCCCATTCTAGACAATGTATAATACGATGAAACTATAGACACTAATAGTACTAAAAAGCATCAAAACCACACACACAGTGACTGTCAAACAAACACTTGAATGCATCGAAACGTCATTTCTTTTTTGGTTTGTTTGTTGTGAGCGACGACTCCTCTCTCTCTCTGTGCGACTCATCATCTGATCCAAAGACAACACCAATAGTGATGGCGTCTGCTTCTGGACCGTACAACTACTCGTATATTTTCAAATACATAATAATAGGTGATATGGGAGTCGGAAAGTCATGTCTTTTACATCAATTCACGGAAAAAAAATGTAAATCTTTTCCCGAATTTCAATCAAATTGTCTTTTAATGTCTTTTTCTTTTCATTTCAGTTATGGCCGACTGTCCGCACACGTGAGTCCTCTCTCTCTCGAGACAATAGTTTTACTGTTTATTCCGTAGAATTGGTGTCGAATTCGGGACAAGAATTATCGAAGTTTGCGGTCAAAAGATAAAACTGCAGATTTGGGACACCGCTGGTCAGGAACGCTTCCGAGCCGTCACTCGCAGTTACTATAGGGGAGCGGCCGGCGCTCTGATGGTCTACGATATGACCCGTCGGTCGACTTATAACCATTTGTCGTCGTGGTTGACGGACGCCCGCAATCTGACCAATCCGAATACAGTTATCTTTTTGATTGGCAACAAATCCGATTTAGACGACCAACGCGACGTCACCTACGACGAGGCCAAACAGTTTGCCGACGAAAACGGTCTGACGTTTGTCGAGACGTCGGCCAAAACGGGTGACGGCGTCGAAGAGGCGTTTCTCGAAACAGCCAAACGAATATTCCAGAACATTCAGGACGGTTCGCTCGATCTGAATGCCGCCGAATCGGGAGTTCAACACAAACCGAGTCCCGTTTCAGTTGGCGGTCAGGGATCGGGTGGACGGGATGGCGGCGGCGGAGGCGGCGGTCGACCGGAGTGTCAGTGTTGAAGATGAAGAGTCTGAGGAATGAATGGATTGTGGATTGGATTCGGAATCGAATGAATGAACCGAAAGTCGAAACAGATTTTCGACGATTTTATTATCAAAAAAAATATTATTAAAAAATATTTGTTTTATTTGTCTTTAAATTCACGTGAAATTGATTTCAAAGACATTTTTCGGACGAAACTTGGGATCAATTGATTCATTGATTCATTGATTCATTGATTCATTGATTCATTGATTCATTGATTCATTGATTCATTGATTACAAGAAGAAAAAACTCTTTTAATAGAAAACTTTGTTTTAATGAATAAATTGAATGAATATTAGGGAAGAAGCGCTTGTGTAGCCCTTTCGAGATCCCAGTTGTTGGAGGAAAGGGCTACCAGTGCTTTGTGTTCGTCTATTCGCATGACGTCTTGTAATCGACGTATTTTTGCGTCCAATTCCAGGGTTTGTTGTTTCAGCGGATCTTCGATTGAATCCATGGATAAATCCCTTCTTCCCGAAGCGTAAATGAATGTCCAATGTCTGGCCGTTTGTCTGAAGAGTTCGGGATTTTCTTTGTATTGTTTGGCCACAACTGCGTCTTGAGGATCGTCCGCTTCGGCGGCTATTAATTAATTGGATTATTAATTGGAATTAAATATTAATGAATCGGTAAATACCGGCCAAAAGCGCCTGAAGCGACAGCAAGACGGTTCTGATGGTCATCGCTGCCGCCCATTGGTCCTTCAAAATGTCCAAACAAATGGCTCCCGTCACCGAAGATATGTTGGGATGCCAAATACGGGTCACGAATCGGACTTTCGGCGGATTAAACGGATACGTCTCGGGAACTGTTGGATTGAGAAGAAGACATCTTCAGACAATTGAATCAATCGATTGATTGAAGAATACCTTTGATCTCGAGATGAAAGACTCCTCCCGCGTATGGAGTGTCCGGCGGACCAGCGATTCGTCCTCTGAGGTCGAGAAGAGATCCGTCGACTAATTCGACGGCAATGAGTGACCGCTGGACTTCATCGGAACGCTGGACTTCGGCGAACTCGCGTTGAATGCGTTGCGAAGCGATGTTCGCCATTAAAACAGTGACTAATAAATGACGTCTTTGTTATTGAAGACGTCATTCATTTAGTAAACAAACAGATGATTGTCTTAAGAGTGCTTTTGTGGACACAATTGTCGGCTCTTATTGTCCGCCAAAGTCTCGACTTTTGCGGCGTTCAATGGCTTTCGGTTTTTGTCAATTTCGTCGCCATTTTGGTCACAATCGCCGCCCTTTTCGGTCATTTGGTTCTTCACGCGCTTTTCCAACTGCCGCTCATTGTTTACAATTGTTTCGTTTGTCTTCTTTACTCCCGATTTCCCGAAGCACTTCCCGTCCTCGCTCTGGCCGACCCACAATCCCAGTCGGCTCTGCACTCGCTTCTGGCCGGTCAGACGGCCGTCCGAGTGGCCGAATCGGTTCAAGCCGTCTCACATTTGGCCATTTCTGCGGCACTAATGGCCGCTCTTTTCCATCGCTTTCGTCGACACAGAAGTCGTCGAAAACATCGAAATTCAAAAAGTATTTCAATTGTTTAATCCGTTTAATCCTTCCTAATCCTAATCCCGATTAATCCCTTCCTCCCCCGCCAATAGCCACACCCCCTTTGCCGCCGTACACCATCAGTCCGTTGGCCCCCTCTCTGCTGCCGCCGCCTCCCTCTTCACTGTCGCGTTCATCACAACGATCGCGTCGTTCTTCAGCCACAACTCGTTCATCGAAGAGAAGATCTCAACGAAGAAAACAAAGACTTCTAACGACTTCTGCTTTTTATTCCGATTCCGAAACCGATTTCTATGGCGTCACTAACGCCTCCTTCACCCCCTCCGCCGCCTCTTCTAATCCATTATACGACACCAGAAATCGATGGAACGGAAGACAATCGACGGCAGAAACAAGAATCTGATCTCAAAATACTTTACAATAAATAGATTTTTATATTTTTTTTAATTAAAAGTTGTTTTTATTTTTTTATTTTTAGACAGAAATCCATTGATTGTTAGAAAACATGAATTTTTTATAAAACAAAATAAAGTTTTTTGATTTCAAATGTTTGGTATTTGGAAGAGGAATGGGATGTAAGTAAAGGTCGGTTAGAGTTCGGATTAGAGTAGGTTTCGGATCAAAGAGTTTAATATAATTTTTTAATGAATAGTCAATTGATTCCAAAGGAAATGGATTTCAAATTCGGTTTTTATTTTTCGGTTCAAAAGTTTAATTCATTTTTCGGTTTTTTTTGCAATTTTTTCAATAAAACAATCGGTTGTTGTCCTTCTTGTCCTCCAATCAGTTGATCTGTTTTGCGGCCACTTCTTTGTCCTGCAATACGGCGTCAGATTCATTCAAATCTTCGGCACTTTTTTCAATTTCCAAAACAATGGAATCGCTTTCAGTTTCGGTCGGAATAAAAGAGTTTTTGTTAGATTGGAATCAATTGAAGTGAATTCGGATCCGAATCCACTTCAGTAACTCTTCCGTGAAGTTCTTGTTGTCCGGGAATCACTGCAGAAGATTCAGCCTCTTTGTCGTCCACCTGTTTTGCCTGCAATACGGCTACGGCTTCGTCGACTTTGGCCTTCAAACGTCGAGTCAGTGGAGCCGAAGGTCTTTGTCCACCGGTTTGTCCGCCGGTTGTCTGTCCCAACTCAAGATACGCCACTCTTTCTCTAAGTTGAGCAATAGTTCGGTTCTTTATCTTCACCCGAACCGCTCGAACTAACACTGTTCACACTTTGGGCGGAATCGGGCGAAGACACCTCAATAGGTAATCCAAATGTCGCTGACGTTGATATATACTCGATGCCGTTGAAGTCCCTAACGATCGGCTGCGACCGCTTCGATTCATATATGAATCACTAGTCGAAGCGGGCGTCTTCGGCGCCGATGCCGATCTCGATGTTGATTCTCATTGGTGGCCAACAATTCGATAGCCTTTAAGACATTTTTGATCGGATGCTGCGGTCGAAGCCGCCAACACTTGCAATCTGTTCATTAATTTCACACGACTTTTAAACGACATTGTATTTAGAAAAAGTCTGAAAACAGATTCAGAAACAATGAGAGGACTGTCAGTGATAGTACTGACTGACTGTCTGTCTGTAAGTTAAACTCAAGTGCGGTTGTGTTGGCGCTGAGCGCTGTTTTAAAACACTGACCAATAGATCCGCGTGTTTTTCCGCGTCTTGTGTCGCCTTTCGGTCGCCATTTCTGTTATTGTTTATCACAAATATCTATAATTTAAAAAAAATTTTGAAAAAAATAAATCAATTTTTTTTTAAATTAATTATTAATAAGTTATACAATTAATTAATTACTAAACAAAAAACAAACACAAAAAAAACTTTATTTTTCTCAATCAGAAACTGCCGTCAGATGTCGACACCATTACTATAACATTCAACACATTTATTATTACAAACACAATAAAACTCCTAAACTGTAGCATTGAAAGGCATGGCAGTAGGAGTTGTTCGCAAATTCAGTGATACTTAGCTGTCCCCCATTGATAGGCAATACCTGGTAAAGACTGTTTGCCCCCGAGTACTGTAATTCGTGACTTGATATTGACTGTCAATACATACAATCAGACAGACATTGATATATCAATTGCTTTGCAAAAGAAAGTCTTTGAAAACAATCAAAAAATCTGTTGAAATGTCTGTTCAATCGCTTCTTTCGGTGTCCGGCAGTCGTGTTTCTGGCCAATCGGTTCGCACACAAAACGGTGAGTCCTGTTGTCCCTGTTCTGACCACTCACTCCTGACTAACAAACTCCCTCTTAAAGTGATGGCCGCGTCGGCGATCGCCAACGTTGTCAAGTCATCCCTCGGACCGGTCGGTTTGGACAAAATGCTTGTCGACGACATCGGCGTAAGTCTTATTGAATACCAATTGAATTGAATACCGACTGATTGTCTGTTCTCTTCCTCCTCAGGACGTGACCATTACTAACGACGGCGCAACCATTCTGTCTCTTCTCGAAGTCGAACATCCGGCCGCCAAAGTTCTCGTCGATTTGGCGCAACTTCAAGACCAAGAAGTCGGCGACGGAACCACTTCTGTCGTCAGTATTCCCTCTAATAATCAGTAGTTCTTTGGCCCGAACTTTAGCGTCTTTCGTCTATTCATTGCATTGACGTCTATACGACGGGCCAAAAGAAAAACCGATAAAAAAGACAAAAAAAAGTCTTTGAATTCAATGATTGATTAATTGACGTCTTTTTCGCCGAACATTAGGTCTTAATCGCCGCCGAATTGCTTCGTTTGGCCGACGAATTGGTCCAGAACCGCATTCACCCGACTTCGGTGATTGCCGGCTATCGTTTGGCCGTAAAAGAGGCGGTGAAGTACATCCAAGACAATCTGGTAGTTTCGGTGGACTCTTTGGGCGTCGAATCGGTTCTAAACTCCGCCAAAACTGCTTTGGCCTCAAAACTTATCGGAGCGTAAGTCCATTACTATTAGTTAATTAATTAGTATTAATCCGATATGAATAGAGACGCGGACTTTTTCGCCGAAATGGTGGTCTCGGCCGCGAACGCCGTGAAAACATCGGACGGAAAGGGCGGCCATTCGTATCCCGTGAAAGCGATTCGCGTTTTGAAAGCAAGCGGTCGTTCGTCTCGAGAATCGATTTTAGTCAACGGATTCGCTCTCAACTGCGTTCTCGCGACTCAAGGTTTGCAACTAATCCTTGTCTTCTAATCCAATCGTTAATCCGATCCGTTTGTAGGAATGCCGCGAACCGTGAAGAACGCGAAGATCGCTCTTTTGGATTTTCCTCTTCAGAAAACCAAACTAAAAATGGGAGTTCAGATCCTCGTCTCTGATCCGGAACAACTCGAAGCTATTCGTCAACGCGAATCCGATCTTCTCAAAGAACGACTGCAGAAGCTGTTGACGGCCGGTGCGAATGTGATTCTGACGACGGGAGCCGTCGATGAATTGGCGCAAAAATATTGCGTCGAATCGGGAGTAATGGCAGTCAGAAGATGTCGCAAAATCGACTTAAAACGCATCGCAAAGGCCACCGGTGGACAACTCCTCCTCTCTCTGGCCAACATGGAAGGCGACGAATCAGTGGAAGCGTCCGCTTTGGGAGAAGCCGAAGAAGTGGCGCAAGAGTGGGTTGGAGACAACGAACTCGTTCTCGTCAAACGGTATTTAAGACTTTAATCCGTAATCCATAATAACTAATCCGTTAATCCATCTAATAATTAGTCCGAAGCTGGGATCCGTTGCGTCGATTCTTCTGCGCGGTCCAAACGACTTTTTTCTGGACGAAATGGAGAGATCCCTTCACGACGCTCTTTGCGCTGTAAAACGGGTTTTGGAGTCGAAACGTGTTGTTCCGGGCGGTGGAGCCGTTGAAGCTGCTCTTTCTGTATATTTGGAAACTTTCGCCACAACTATCGCTTCGAGAGAACAGTTGGCAATCGCGGCCTTCGCTCAAGCATTACTCGTTGTTCCGAAAACTTTGGCCGTAAACGCGGCAAAAGACGCCACCGAATTGACGGCCAAATTGCGCGCTTATCATAACGCGGCTCAACAAAAACCCGATCAAAAACACTTGCGTTTCGTTGGACTCGATCTATACGAAGGTCAGGTTCGGGACAATGTCGCCGCCGGTGTTTTAGAACCTCTCGTCTCGAAAGTCAAAGCCTTGAGATTCGCGTGCGAAGCGGCCATTACTATCTTACGGATCGACGATTTGATTAAATTGGATAAACAACGCGACGATCACCGATACGGCGACCAATGCGGAGACGAATGAATCCAACGAACGAACGAATCGGCCGAAGATTGGAATCAATTGATTGATTGATTGATTCAAAGAATTTCCGAAACAATTATCGATTTTTTTTCTTTCTATTCATTAATTGTTTTTCTTTTGCAATCATTTATTTAATAATAAAATAAACGCTTTTTAACACTGAATTCCCTTATTTCCGGTCTGTCCTCGAGTTTCGGCCGATTTTGCTGCCGATAGGTCGCACCAATCGTTCCATTTGGAAATCCATGGAACGGACGGTCCTTTTCTCATGACATTTCAATCGACTTTAAAGCGCCGACTCTTCAAAATAGTAAGGCATTGTCGGCCACCACCAAAACATACCGTTCCTCTAAAACCCACACTCCCCCACACACACTAATACATGAACAATGGCGCCATCGAGACAATCGTTGATTGCAGTGACCAATTATGCCGATAATCGGGCGGACAGTACAGACAACGTTCAAAGGTATGACATATTTATGATTAGAATTAGAAAATTAGTTGAATTTATTGCAAAATCTATGCCATCCCTGAGCTCTCTATTGGTTTCGATTGAAAACCGCAAAACACAACAACACTCTCTCCTACTGTTCCCCAGTTTTACTAGTTTTTCAAAGACTGCAATCGATATCTCACTCTATGTTTGCTTTTTTAACGACTATTTGTTTGACTTTTTCTTCAAACAAAAGAAAAACATTTCCTTTGAATTCATTTTTTTCAACTCTTTTTCAACTTTTGGTTAAAAAAAACTTTTTGTAATTTTTTTCTCATATTTTTCTTCAACAAAAATATTTAATACTTTTTGCGTCACTTTTGTTGACATTTATGACGAAAGAGAGAGAAAAGTTGTCTCAAAAGCTACCGTTTCTCACGATTTTTGCATTCATTGACAGAGAGTTTGTTGTTTGGATTGAAAGTCCATTAAACTAATGAAAACTGAAAGACATTTCAGTCTTAAGTCTGAAATGAAATCCAATTTCAATGACTTTTTTGTCGAACCTTTTCGTCGACGACTACCGGAGCGCATGAGTCAAACCAGACAACAGACATACCTTTCCCTTATTGAAAGCACTGACACGTCTTATATATAATCGCTTCTGTCGTTGGCTTTGAACGGCATTTGTATTCAGAGTCTGTGTTTTGACGGCTTTTCCGGCGCTTAAAGAGAAAAAAGTCTTTGAAATCAAAGGATAATTAAAACCCAACTTTCGATCAGTTTTTTCATCAAAAAAATCAATTCATTTCAAAGTTTTTCCTTTAAATTGTGTTTTTTCTTAAAAAACTAATTTATATTTCTGTGAAAAAAACTTTTCGCCGATTTTTTTGTGACCAAAAAAAATGTGATCCAAAAAAAACGGCCGAAAACTCTTGGAAAAAACTCTCTGAAAAAAGTGTCAGTTTTGCCGAACTTTTCTTGTTTTCACCCGTTTTTGTCCGCTTTTGTTGTGCCGATTGTTGCCGATGCGATTGTCGGCCATAAAAGCCGTACTCGAATGCCGCCATAGATGTCCAACCTGTGGTTTTTCCGATTACGCGGCGGTCAGGCCAACTCGCTGAACGAGCGCCGTCGGTCCAGTTCGGAACGTGTCCAAATGGACGGCTGTCAAACGGTTCCGCAGTTTCAGTTTCATCCGGCTTCGGTATCCGGTTCCACCAGTCGACTGCACAGTACTCGGGGGTCGACCGCCTCCTATTGTGCAGCAATGGGCGCTTTAGGAGCCAATGATGTTCCGCCATTGCATCGAACCTCTCTATTGCCCGGACAGTCCATCAATCCGGCCGACAGTCTCGACAACGTCGCACAACTCATACCCAGGTAGGCCAGGGGGTAGAGACTGGGGGTCTGAAAACAGTCTTTCAAAACAAAACTCATTTTATTTGAATTCAATTTTGTTTTTTTGAATCAAAAGTAAAAGTCTTTTTTAAATTTTTTGTTAAAATTATATTCAAATTGTATTCAAATTTGTGACAAATTTTTTTTGTCTGACTTTTGATTTATAAATACTTTTTTGACTTCAAATAAGGGATCAAATGAATGCCAGTTATCCCGCAGAGTCTAAACAGTAAAAGACATTCAATTTATTTTTTATCAAAAAAAGTCAACAAAACATTAGCCAAAAAAGCCGACTAAAAACGCCTCACTTTTAAGCACTTGTAGTTGTATTTGAAATCATCACTTAATTATGTCATTTAGTTAACGATGTTTGCCTTTTAAGCGCTTATAAAAACCTATTCATCAATAATTCAATGACTATTTCTATGACTCTTAAAAAAACACCGTTTTTTTCTCTGATATCATAACTACCGTTACATTTGTGTTGTCATCGATGAAGCAATTGATGGATCAGTTGTTTCTGTGTTGTTGTTGTCCACAAATTGTCGTTAAAAATAACTACTAAATGATGACAAATACTAAAACCATTAAAAGTGTTTTTAATTGAACTCAATGTATACTTTGAGAGCTACTGTTCCTCTTTTTTTTCCGAAAATATAGTTAAGACTACTGTTTCCCAGAAATGTTGTCTTTAAATACCATTTTTCTATACAATTGTATGGAAATTACAGACTATTTATATATAAAAAAAAAACCTTTACTGACATAATGTCATCAATTATTTGTTAGTTTGTTTGATTGGACAGTCGTTTTATTATTTGGGGAAAGTTGTGTTATTTTTTTATTATTATTCAAATTGTAATCATTTTTATTGAAAGACATAAAAATTAATAATCATTTTTCGTGTGTTTCTAATCATTGCTTAACAAAAGTGTTTAACAATAATAATAATAAATATTTATTTATTTTCATATCTTTTATCGCTATTAATATCGCAAAGAGTTTTGCAAATAATATGAAAGAAAACAAAAACAAATTATAATTAAATATATATTTATATATCAATAGAGATATCGTTGTATTGAATGATAAGATAAAAGTTGGGAATCAATGGATCTTTTATTGAGAAAAAAATAGATAATATTCATTACATTCATAGAAATACATAGAAATACATATCCATTAGTTTTTTTAGCGACAATTTATTATCTGAACTCTAATTAAATAATTTGAAACAAATAACAAAAAGTCCAATAATTGGTTAACTATTTGTTTCATTCAAATAATAAACTATTGAATATATATTATATAATTATTATTATATATATATTGTGTATTGAAAATTGTTATTTGGATACTAACAGTGCTTATAGTATATTACAATTTATACTGTATTTATAGCCATAATATATATACAAATATATTGAATGTTGTTTGACTTGAAAGGCTATCTAAAAGACTATTTATTTAACATTTCAAACACATTATTATTACTATTAAAATATACGAAATATTTATTGTGTTATACAATATATATATAAATATATAACTGTTTATTCAATTGAAATGTGTTTTATTTTTAATAATCATTTTTAAAAATAAATATTCTGTAAATAATTTTCAATAAATGAATTAATCTTTTTTTCTAAAAATGAAATCAATTATTAAATCAATTTTATTGAACGCAAAAACATTTTATGTTATTTAACAGTTAATTAGATTAGACTTTTAGCTGTAATTAGTTTTTATTGTTAATCAATAATAATATTAATAATAATATTGAATGAATAGTAGTTTTCTTATCACAAAATTTTTTTTGTTGCATAAAATTATTATTAATACACAAAAAGCCATTTATTTAATCCATTTAATCGTTTATTATATTTTGTTGTTGTTGTTGTCATAAAATACAGTATATATATATATATATTATAATATCTATAGATTTATTAACATTTTTTTGTGTCACTTTTTGTTGTATTTATTGGACACACAATGAATTTGTTTGACACAAAATGTCAAAAATGATTGAGTTATTTGTGTGTATGTCTTAAACACTGTCTATAAATGTGTGAATACAATACACGACAGTATATATTAAAAAAATCAATGAATTATTTTGTAATAACATATGATTGTATGTATAGATTGTAATAACTATTTATTTATTTATTTTTGTCATTAAATTTCCTGTTTTTTTTGTGATTAATTTAAATATATTTTCAGACGATTTTCAATTATTAGTTTGTTTTTTAAATAAAACTATAAAATCAGTTATAATTGAATTTAACTGTAAAATAATAATTTATTTATTTCAATTAATATTTAGTAAAAGCATTAAAAATCTATTGATTTTTATTAAACAACAATCAGAAAACAGTTTGAGATAAATGTATATAATTTATGCATTTTTTATATTGAATTTAATATAAATAATAAATATTTTATTTTTATACACAATAACTACCAATAAAATGCTATAATAAAAAAACAGTTTATTATTTATAAATTGTGTTAAAATTCTGATAAAAATTTCAGATAAAAAAGTTTTTTATATATATTTTTTTAGTTTTAACTAAAATATTGCATAATTTTATTGAATAAATATTTATTTATTGAATTTTAATAAACTGTTTAAATACAATATATATAGAAATAGAAATAAAATTTATATATTTATTACAGAAATTTACATAAATTTCTATTTATTTTTCTATTAAATTGTTTGTCTATTTATTGTTTATGTCTTTGAATTAAATAAAAACTTTATAATAATTAGACAATAATATAGAGAAGTATTAGGTTTAATGATATTAAACACTTACAACCAATTAAAGTGATAAACATTTATTTATTAGTTTTTTTGTCATTATTTTCATAATATTCAAAGTGTTTTGTGTTTAATATAAAAAGATATTTAACTTTTAATGCAAAACGATTTACTTATTTATAATCAACAAAAAAATAAACTTTAATAACAATAATAAACATTATATACATAAGTATTGTATAAGTATTTAACTTTTTTTTTATTTAACTCAAAAAATATTTTATTTATATTTTGTTGTTTAAAATGAAATGTCAGTCCATTTAGTGAAACATAATGTTAATACTGAAACATATTAAATATATATATTTTATATTATAGAAATCATTTGGTTTTATTGAATATTTTTTAGTGTTTTTTTTTGTTGTTGTTTTGCTTAAAAAAGCATATTTTATTATTTACACACAAAAAATGGTTTTAAAATTTATATTAAAAACATTTATAAATAAATATTTTTAGGTATATTTGAATATCTTTTTTATATTAAAATTATTTACACTAAAAATCATAATAAATGTATACAAAAAATAAATATAAATATTTTTAGATAAATATTTAGTTTTTCGACAATTTTTTTTGTATTTTTCTTTAACAAACAAAACAAAAATGTTTTTTTAAATTAAAACAACTAATTAGTGGTCTCTAAATAAATAATAATAATAATATATAAAACACACAAAAAATAATGTCATATATAATACTCAAAAACACATTAAACTAAATAAAATAAAAATAATAATAAAAAATACTTTTTATTTCTACACAGCCTTTGGGTATTAAAAAAAATTTTTTGTTAACAAAAAGTTTAAGTCAATTATCTCTTATCTTAGCGACAAATAACTGTATTTTTGGTGACAATTCAACACATTATCAAAAAATATTATATATTTTACAATATATTGCATTAAATATTGTGTCAAATTTAATATTTTTTTGCACACTATATATAGTTTTTTTTATAATACAATTTTGCTATTATTATAAAATCTTGTATTAAATATTTTGCAAATTACCGATGATTTAATAAAGTAATACTTTAGTAATCAAAAAATGATATTTTTTTTTGTTTTTAAAAAAAATCAAGTTTTTAGGCAAAATAAAAAGTATTTTTTATTTCATTTAATATATGATTCAAATTGACTATAAATGACACCAAAAAACTATAATTTTTGTGTCAAAACAAATTTAATATATTTATTATTATTATTATTATTTATAATAATAATCATTATTTAAGACATTTTTTGAATGCATTTTTATAATGGTATAAAATTTTCTTATCTATAGATATATTATATATATAAATAAATATATATATAATGTATATTCAGTACAATTGGGAGTCGACATCATTATCAGCATTATTATCGACTTATTGCATGAAATTTATGATTTTTATCATTGATTATAAAAAATAAAACATGTTTTTATTATTTATTATTATTATTATTATTAAAGTATCATCATTATAATAATAATTATTATTTTTTGATTTATATCTTGATATAAATCATATAATTAAACTATAGTTTATCAAAATATAATAATTATTCTGTATTTTAAGTGCACTTTTAGTTATTTTAATTGAAAATTGTCTAAAAATAAACTAAAATAAGTTAAACTATAATTATATAAAAATAAAATAACAAAAATGTCAACTAATTATAAATGAATGACTACTTTATACACTATTTTATTATTAGTAAAAATTATTTTAATTAAAATACTTAATTAACATATAATAAGTTATTTTATTTAATTTCAAACATTTAATAACATAAAAAAAAATAAAATTTTTTTGAACGCCTCCTATAATAATGTTAGGCAATAATATTGATTAGTATTTTATTTTTTATTTGATTTGATTAATCAGTAGTTATTTTTTTTTTGGTTGCAAAACAAGTATTTTGTTTCAACAAAGAGTTTGTTTTAGTGTTAGTTTTGGTGTTAATTATTAAATAACTTATAAATTATTATTACTTTATTTATAACAGTATTGAATGTGAATGAGTGGGTGAGTGGGTACACAATAAATGATATACATTACTAATGATTTTATGAATATACATTACATTAAGTGTTTAACTTATAATTTATATATAAAGTATACCATTAGCTGAAATCAAATTTAATTATAACTTAATTTTGAAATGTGTTTCGAAAAATTCGCAATTTTTCAAAAAATACAGTAAAAATTGTTTTATAAATTGGGTTTTCAAAAAACATTATACAAAACGTGTCTACAATTTATATATATATTTATATAATATTTAAACTAAACATATGTTTTGAAACATTTCTACAGAAAAATTAGATTTTTATTATTATTTTCATTATTTGTTTTGTTATTGTATTTATTAGTAGCAAAAAAACGATTATTTTTTACTTAACAAAATTGATTTATTTATTTATTTTCATTTACTGAACATTTGCTGAACATGTGATACAAATAAATACTATAATAATTATACAATAAATTTAAATTATTCAAGTGTTGAATGTATTTTACACCAAAAAAATACTATTAAATAGTTTTCTATTATTATTATTATTATTAGTTATACTTATAAATAGATATTTTCGTTATCTATAAGAAAAAAATTTCTAGTAATTCACGGATAAATAGTTAATCTCTTTATTATATTCAATAACGACTCAATTATTGTATAGTTATATCAAAAATACTTAAATATATATCATCTCTAAAGTTAGGAACAGACAGACAGACAGATGGATAGACTTATACTATAATCACAATACCATCACATCATAGGTAATACCAACAACAAAATCAGGCGATAAAAACCATTGTATGGATTGAAGTGATATCAAAAAAAAAAATTGTTACACAAAACTATGTGTGCATTCAGTTGTTCAGCGGATTCAAGAAGAATAATAAGAGTTAGAAGAAGAAGTAGTTGAAGAAGAAGTGGTGGGGAAAAAACTAACAGAAAATAATAGAAGAATCAGTTCTTTATTTAACTAAAGAATAAATAATTTTTTATTTTATTTTTTTAAGGAATCGTTTCCATCGATTCAAAGAATATATTCTTATATTTCTTCTGTTATTCTGTTATTACTTAACTATTATTAAACCAAATGATTGAATGAATGAATGAATGAATGAATGAATGAATGACTAAATTTGAAATTTATTTTATATTAAAGTCCAAAAAACACAAACAAAATATATTTAATAATTATCATAATTTTTATTGAATTTTAAATAATAGATAATAATATACGAAATTATAATAAAATAAATTAATATATCAATTGTTATTAATATTTAAAAAAAAATTCTATTATAATGTATTTTAATATGTGTTTTAAATTATTATAATTTTAAGTTAATATCAAATAATCAAACAGCTGTTGTCTATTATTTATTTATTCAATTAATTATCATATTTATTATCAATTGTTTATTATTATTATTATTATTAATTAAATTTAGTTTTATTTAAATATTTAGTAATAAAATAACACAAAATGAAATATTACTTAAGACAACCTTTTTATTAACCTTTAAAAACACAAATAATATTTATAAATATTAAGATAAATAAAATATAATACAATATCTAATGTCTTATACAGAGTCTCATAGTATTAGACATAATGTCAATATATATTTATATTGGTATTGTGCAATGAAAGTGACCCTTGATATAAAATTTTTTTTAACTAATTTTATAAAAAAGTTAATTAAGTTAGATTAATTTTATTTTCACTCTATAATACTATAACATCTCCTCATTTGTCATGAAAATTTTTAATACATTTGATAAACAACTTCCTGTGGTTTTTAATCAAAAAGCACATCGACTACCATTTAGACATCATCTGGAATTTTGATTTTTTCGATGTTAAAGGAGTGTTGTATTTATCGAAACAAATAACATTTTGACAAAGCAATATTTGATCAATATGATAATTCATAAACCGTTTTAATCAATCTTATAAATCCATTCGAATTTACTAATAAAAAAAGTTCTGGCATATTTGCACTTAATTAGCCTATTGTGTAAGAGCAAGATTATATAGTAGTTAAATAAATGACAGCTATTTTTAGTAAAATGAGGTCAAATCTGTTTTAATGGTTAATAAAATCAATGACCAATATATCTCGAATTAATTTAAATTAAAACATCAAATTTATCACTTATAATTTATATATTAATTTCATTTAAACCTTTGATGTCAGTCACGGACTTTCTTTATCTTCCACATTAACACCTTTTGTTTTTAATTTCTTTAACTAACGCTGATATGCTCTCTTAGTGACGGCTTCAAGATAAGTATAACTAAAATTTATTGCGGGTTTCAATAGATTAGTTTTGCAATGATATTCATATTCTATCTCATATTTTAATTGGATGTCATGCGAGTTCAAGCCGTCTAACTATTTTATTTTAAGTTATATTACAATTCTTTAATATCAAAATTAAAGACTAGTAATCAATGTATCTGTATGTGAACAAATCACTTTTTAAACATTACATGGGGTCACACAAAAATAAAGTTACTTTTTGTTATTTGATTTAGCTCACTTTCTATACACGGCACCAATATATAGTTTTTATGTTGTTTTTAGTCATAAAATAAAAGTCAATTAGTTTTAATCTCAAAACACTAATTAAGAGTTTTAAGGTTAGAGTTTGGGTTTAATAATTGATTTGTTTTTTTCAAACATAACTGATTCAAACAAATATTATATTTTGCTCTTAAATTAAAACTCAATATATAATAAAAATGAAAACAAAAAATTTAATCAAACGTTGCCTTCAATTATATATATATATTATATCAATATTTGTTGTCTAATTGAAAAATGTTTACTTATGGAAAAAAATTGTTTTCAAGAAATTACTATCAAAAAAAACTTAATTAAAATTTTTATAGAAAATAAATTTACATTAAATAACATCAAAATTACTTTTTTTAAAATTCAAAATATATATAAATATAAAGTATAATTACAAACATTTCATATAAATATAGTGTAATATTTAATAAATATATATTCAATATTTAATATATGTTTTATCTATGAAACTACAGTACATTAGAGTTTTTAAATGTAAAAAATATATAATTTATGTGATTTCAAGCAAATATAACGTCAATAAATCAAAACATTAATAAAAAAATCCATATTTATATAAATATATTATTTGCTTTAGAGATCGCATGAAAATATTATTACAAATTATATAAAAATGATTACAATTAATGCAAAATTATTTATTCAAAACATTTATTTTAAAACTAATTTTAAAATATACTAAATTCTCTCTAATAATAATAATACTAATAATAAAAGTTATTTAAAAAATATATTAAATCACTTAAATAATAATGAAAAAAAAATTCAATAATTATTTTGATAATACATTGATATTTAACAGAATATTCTGTAAAAATCAAATAAACAAAACATAAAATGTTTGAATTCCAAACACAACACACGTATATATTTAGTATATCTTTAATATACTGTAATATACTGTATATATTCAATACATTAGACATTATTTAAAGCCGATATGAATCGATAAATAGCTTAATAAACACAACAATATGTTTGAATGATTGACATGACATCCCTTACCACATATTAGACATTAAATCCCATATAATTCACAGCTCTCTCTCTCTCTTTACTACTACTACTTATTCACTCACTCACTCACTCACCCACTCATTCGTTAACATATTCTCTCTCTGTGTCTATAATTGCTATTAATGTCATTCAAAAGCGTTGCTCTCATAAAGTAAATGGTATTACAGTATACACTAAAAGAGTGTATAGTTTTCAAACATAAAATGCATTTTATAAACAATACTTAAAGCGAATGAATAAATAAATAACAGACTAATAGTTTAGATAATGTTATCAATCAATTGAATGAATTTAATTAAATTTTTATTATCTTTATATACAGTATATATACAGTACATAAAGTACAGCAAAAATTGTTGCTATTTTTTATTGTTATTATATCAACAAAAATATTTAACTAATTTCCCAACAAATATCATAATATTATAGATAAATAACATAAGATTAGATGTGATTTTAATTAGTTATTTTTGACATTATTTCAACAAAAATATTGTTTTATATTATTATTATTATTAATGCTCTACTGATAAGCCATTGATTTTAAAACTAAAATGTTATTTAATACTGAATTTATTTGCAATCAATATTTTTATATATTATTTATATTATTTTAGTTTCTCTCGAAAAAAAAGTTTACTTAAAAATTATTTATAGATTTAAACATTTATACTATAGCTATACAGGTATTAGTTTAATATTTATTATATAAATGGCTATAAATTATGACATTTTGAAACAAAAATTTTTATTTTATTTTTATTATATATATATATTTGACACATACAAACACACCATTTATTTAATGTCAAAATAAAATGTCAAAAAATTTTATTTTTGAAAAATTTATATATTTTTTATTAAGAGTGTTGACTATTACTGAAAACTGTCGTCAAAAAAAATTAGACATAATATATATGATATATACCTATATTTGATATAAATGATTATGTATTTTATATTTAATTTATTGTTTTCTAGTTTTTTTTCATATATATAGATATTTTTTTTGTACAATAATCACAACATTGACAACAAAATAAGACATATTTTTTTGTTAGTTTGTTATAAATAAATAAATTATATATTGTATTGTTTTGTCGACTATTTTTTTGTTTGTTTGTTTTTTTATATATGATTTTATCATTATATGTGTGTTTAAACATATGCTTTAATAATGACATTACATTGTATTTTACATTAATCTTATTATTTTTTTATTTATTTTTTTTAATGATAACATTTTATTATGACATTAATATATAATATAATATTGAATCAATAAATCTGTTATTTGTTTATCAAATGATGGATTTTTTTAAATGTAAAATCTATTATCAAAATATTATCGATTTATATATTTATTTTATTTTATTTTTTTTGTATACATTTAGGACTAAAATCATATTATATATACTTTTTGTTGTTATTGGAGAATAAAACAAACATTTTTTTATTCACTTATATATTAAATAAACTAATCTTTTATTTAATAAAATAAAAATTTTTCAAGTTATATATAATATTACTCTTATATATAAGAAAAAAATATAATGTTTTATATAATTATTAGTTAAATGTTAAGTCATTTAAGAGCTTTTAAGGACTAATCACTGGAGATTAAGCTTTTGAACAGTTATTTTACTGTATTATTATTATTATTATTAAAGAGACTAAAATGGGACCTAATTTTAGTCAAATAGGGTGACCAAAACCATATTACTATTATTATTAGATTACACCTGGAATTTCATCAAAAAAAAAATAAAATAAAAATTATCAATAAAATATTTCAATGTTTTAAAAATATACATATATAATTTAATTTAAAATAATTATTAAATTTATTACTATTTAATTAGTTTATCTAAATATTTTTTATAACTATTTAAATGCGATAATAATTTATATGATGATGTTTTTTGCTATACATTTCGACACTATATTCATTAATTGGGTTTATTTTATTCATTGATTTTATTAATTAAATATACATGAGTGGAAATAGTGTTCAATTAACATTAATATATATCTTTATATTTAATTAAAACATTTAATTAGTTGTTAATGATTTTTGAAACATTGAATTGCAATTAATAAGTTAATTACGGCTACATTTTGATATATATATATATATATATATATATAGTTATTATATATATATAGTTATTATATATATATAGTTATTATATATATATAGTTATTATATATATGTATATAATAAACAAATAGTCTGTAATAATAATAATAATAATAATGAGAATAGTATTAATAATACAGAATATTCTGTGATTTATTTGACATATTAAATACAAAACAAATTTAATTAGCTTTTTATTATTATTATTTATTTTGTCTCAATATATTGCATATATATAGCCGAGAGGTTAATGTATAATAAAATTTTATATAACCTTTAAATGCCAAACAAGTAAACAATGTTCAGTATATATATATACTAGAAATATATATTGTTTTATTAAAATTAAATCATTAAAAAAAATTATCTATTATTATGTTCCTTAAAAAAGTAATAAATTTTTAAAAAATATAATAAAAATTTTTAAATAAATTCAAAATATTTATTTTCTAGTTTATTAAAACAACATAATTGAGATTATATTAGAAAATATTTATAATAATAATATTTAAAATATTAATCCTCTTTAGTTTTTCCTGGAAACAAATTATATTAATAACACTATTGTGTATTTGACATATATTATTATTATTATTATTATTAATATTATATGTATTTTAGTTAATAAATCATTTATATATAAAATTTATAAACAGTATTAATATATAATAGATGTTAAAATTGATTAATATTACTTATAGTTAATATATTTTGTGAACAAATTTATTAAAAATTTTACACATTTTAATAATATGTTATAATATTATAATATGTTAAACAATAATATTTTTAATAATATCAAAGTTTACATTCAATATATATATATATATATATTAAAACTCATTGTAGATCCGCTTAAACATATTTTTGCATAAAAATTATTATTATTATTATTATTACTAGAAACAGATAATAAGTCATAATTTAGTTAATATATACAGTAGTTTAAGCTATAATTATTAGTTTAATATTATTTGATTGACATTTATATGCAAAACATATTGACAATGAACTAAAATATTTCATCAAAATGCAAAAAATAGATAAATTATTATTTCAATAAATCATATGATAGTTATAATACAATACAATTTGTATTGCTATTTGATATACAGTATTACATATCAATTAGATTAACAATTTTAATAACTATATTCTGTAAATATATAAAAAAAAAATGTAATATAAATCTTATTCAATATTAAATATCAATAAATATAATTGTTTTGTTTCTATTAATAAAATTACATAAAAATCAATTGATATAAATTATTACTCAATTGAATTCAATAATAATAATGTACTGAATATTTTGATATATATATTATAGTATATATACTGTATTGTATAAATATATATATATAGCAAACTTTAAATCTATATTGATTAATCTAAACTAATATTATAACTAAACTAAAAATATAAATATTTTTATGATAAGAGTTAATAATAACAAAAATGCTTTTTATTACAAAAAATATTATTTACTGTATATTTATATATATATATAATACAAACACATAAGTGCTACCAAACAAACAAAAAAAATGCAATGAATTGTAAAAATATGTTTTGTATATCAAAAAAATATAGTAGTTTTTGAAAAAAATACATTTTTATTCACTACACATAACAAAAATACTGTAAAGTTTAGTTCAATACACACATACACACACTATATGTATGTTTTCTAGATTTTTTTTGATATTCAAAAATATGTATTAAAAAATAAATGTTTGATAGAAATGTTTGATATATTGATGTATTTATTAATATATTTGAGAGATATTTATACAATTTATAAATATATATATATTTTTTTGCAATCTATGAACATATAAAAAATGTGTAACAAAAAGCTGACATAAGTAGCAAAAACCTGATAACATCTATATATTTCTAATATTTGTATATATATATACAAACAGTATATTCTGTATAAATCTATAACATCTATATATTAACTGTTTATATGTATATATCTAATGTATATATTGTATAATATATATATATATAGTATATATATATATTCTGTATAAATACACTGTTTATATATATATCAAATAATAATAATAAAAAAAGTCTGTGAATTAGACACATGTGTATTAACACAGGAAACTAAATGTTATGTTATATTTGCAGATATTCTCTCTCTCTCTCTCTCTCTCTCTCTCTCTCTCTCTCTCTCTCTCTCTCAGTATATTAACCGCACATATTTAATATTAACATCACATATACAGTACTGTATAGTAGTTTTGCCTAAACAGTAAAACTACAATACAGTTACATACAAAGTGTGTACTTAATATAAATCAATTTTTTCATATATTAACATAACATTATTATTATTTTTAAAAAAAAACATCACAAAAATTAGTCAATTATATAATAGTTAATTTAGTTGTCAATCAAACAATTTAGTCAAACATGACATTTAGATTACATGAATTTTAATAATATTATTATTAAAAATCTGTATTTAGTTAATGGCATATAATTACTTGAATATTAGATTTTATTACTAATAAATGTTAAAATTATAATTATTAAAATAATAAATAATCGAAAAATTTATATATATGTATTAAATAATATAATTTTTCATTTATCTTTTGTTTATAATACTCATAAATGATATAAACTTATTCATAAATAGTTTGAAACAATAAATATAATAAATATAGTGTTTTGGAGATTATAAATATTATATATTATTTAATAGTATAATAAATTTATGATCAAAAAAATTATATGTTATATATATAACACAGAAATAATAATAATATAAACAAAATTGCAACAAAATAATGTTAAAATATTCATCAAAATATAAATAATAATAATAATAACTCTCTATTAAATACAGAATATTCTGTATTTTTCTTATTTTTTTGAATAACAACCGCACGGTTTTGCAATTTTCTAACTCTCGATAATAATAATAATAATAATCATTGCATTCATGACATATATTATATATATATACAGTATATACAGTATATTATATATATAACTGTGAATAAGTCACCGGTATATCAGATTCAGCTCCTATATGTCTAACAATATATACAGTATATACTGTGGTATTAAAGATTTTTTTTATATATATATATACTGTATATTATAATACAATGTATATAATATATATACTATATATACAGTATATTGTAGTTTATATTTGAGAAACTTAATATGATTTTTTGCTTTATTATATGATAGTTATTATCTCTCTCTCTCTCTCTCTCTCTCTCTCTCTCTCTCTCTCTCTCTCTCTCTCTCTCTCTCTCTCTATCTCTCTCTCTCTTAATATAAAAATAATATTACATTTACTTTTTTTAGGTCTTCTCTTCTTTTCCAGTGATTATTATAATATCCGATATTTTTATTTTATTTTTTTTTGTGTTTCAAACGAAAAACTAGTGATATTTTTTTCCTGATTTTTAGTAATCATTATTTATATTAGGATTTTATATATAAATAGATATTAATTCAATATATACTGTGAGCGTAATATTACAAATTATTATTGCTATTATTATTATTATTATTATTAGTGTATTATTAATATTAATATAAAATATATCTATTTTTATATTTAGTATAAATTGAAACTAATTTCTATTGAAAATCTGTAGAAAATATACAAAAATTATTATTAAATTATTATACAATATATTATTAGTAAAACAAACAAAACTAATATTATAAACAAAAAAAACAAAAAAAGTTTTATATAAATGTGAAATTTCTATAGATAAACACAAAAATCATAAATTATTATTATTATTATGTTTGTTTAATATTTAAAATAAATAATAATTTTAATGGCAAAACATTTTTGTGATAAACATAGCAACAAATAAAATAAAAATAAATATAAAATAATAAATAATAAAATAGTCAACAATAATTTTTGCTGACAAAAGCAAACCCAACAATTTTACCCAAAAATATATAATTTATTATATTTTTTATAAAAAAAAATCAATAACTATTTTATATATAGTTTTTTGTGTGAAATTTTTTTTCCATTGAAAAATAGCCTTAAATTAATTTAAATCAAAATTTAATTTTGAAGGCATTGGAAAATCTATATAATATATATTTATTTATTTTTTTTAATACGATATTTGGTGTATACAGTAGTTTCAAACTTTTTTCAACAACAAAAAAACACAAAAATATTTTGATCACTAATTTTTATTTTTATATATCAATTTTATATCAATGTGTTTGTATGAGTCTCTTAACTAATATTTTGGACAAAAAAAATAAGTATCACTTAATATATCTATATATATAGGAAAACATTAATAACAACAAAAAAGTGTCGAAAAAAAGCTAAAAAAACATGACTTTTGTTTTTATATGTTTATACCAAACAAAAAATAAATAACAAAATAATAATTGACTATTTTTTTATATTATTTTATTTTTCATTATTATTGACAATATCATCATTTATATGAAAAAAATAAATAAAATTAATGACTATTTTCTAAATTAAATGATTTTTGTTTCTTTTGTTTTTTTGGTTTTATCATAATTAATACTATCACTATATAAAATAAATTTATTATTATTATTATTGCAATAATATATTACAGAAAATTAAACTACAATTAAATATCAAACTAACAAATAAAAAAAATAGATGACATTTAACAACACATTTGAATAGTCAAAAAAAACTAATTATTATTACAGCAATAATAATCATAATAATAATACTAATAATCGTGACTTTATTTAATTAAAATGGGAACAAAAATTATAAAATTTATTAATACTATTAATATTCAAAGAAAAAAAAACTATTATATTATATGAATATTTATATATAAGTTATAAGTATATCATTAATTATTTAAATAAATATATATATAATTTTTTTTGATATTATTATTATTTTTATTTTACATGTAATATATATTTTATTTTTGTTTGCATTTTCAGAGTACGCGTCGAGTTTTACGTTAATGAAAATACATTGAAAGAGAGATTGCAATTATATTTTATTAAAAATCAGAGATCGAGTAAGTAATATACTGTATATTTATATTAAAACTATATATTTATATATTTATATATACATTTTTATATAAATATTTTTGTATATAGTTTTATATAGACTATAATTATTATTTAATTTATGATAATTGCTTTTGATAACTGTGATGACAATAACAATTTGTATGGAAATAATAATAATAATAACTATAATAATTTACATGAAACATGTAAATCATTGATAAATTATTTTACAACAAAAAATAATAAAAATTAAAATCAAATACCAATAATTAATTATATTATTATTAATAATTAACAAATTTATTACTATTTATAATAATAATTATTATTTTAACCATTACTTTGTATTAATTGCCGACTTTTTTTTTCTCTCTCTCTCTCTCTCTCTACAGGCTTAAGGATACGTATAATTAAAACAATACTTAAACTGATTGCATGTCTATTATATGTGATACGCGTTGTAGTGGACAGTGGACCGACCGCTGCCAACTGGTATATACATTATAAACCCTTTAATATAAACCATATTTAATATTACATTTGAATAATTAATTTAATATCAAAAAAAAAATCTTATTAAATATTAAAACCTTAAGATCAGACCAGAAATTCTTACGCCATAATCGTGCGAATAAAATAAATAATTTTTATGTTTATTTGATACTAAGTATACATATATACCGGTATATATATATACTGTATATTAATCAATACATATGCAGATATATTTTTTTTATATACAGGTATATACTGTATGTACATATAATATGTTAGGTAAAGCTTTTAATCTAATGAGTACTTATTATTATTATTAATAATAATAATGTTATCATTTGCTGTATAAATAAACATATGTCATAATATTATTTACAAATATATTTATTGTACAGTATATTAATGTATTTAGATTTATTTAGTGGTTATTTATCGATTTCATACTTAATATAAAATTATATTTTTAGTTTATTTTTTGTTACTTATTATTATAATAAATAAGTAATCGCAAAATCTATAGTATCTATAGGTATATATATATCAAACAGTTTGAAATTGATATATCGGACATAAATATATAACATATAATTTCAAATATATTACATTTCAAACTAAATGAATTGATTTTTTATTTGTAAAACTAAACTTAAAGAAAATAAATTTATACAAAAGATAGCAAAAAATTTATATCAATTTTATAACATATAGAATATCAATATTTTCTAATAACAAATATATTTATATATAACTTAATACAATATATATCTTATAAATAGCAGATTTAATATAGATTTATAGTTAGTGATGTGCTGAGACTGTATTATTATTATTTATATTATTAAGCATTTTGACATTTATTGTGCGATATTATTATTATTATATATCTGTACAACAATTTAATATAATATAAATTAAGTTAAGATATATATTGATTGATAACTGTTTCCCAATTAGTTACGGCTGTCCTCCAAATGAGGCCAACAATAATAATACACTACAAGTCAACTATCCGTACGCTTATTCACCGTATGGCTGGGATTTAAGCCGTGGATTTGGTTACTCTATTAATTACACCTCAACGCCACTCAATTGGTATTAAATATAATTTATTTATATATTATATTTATATCATATAATAGTTATACTATCGGTATATCATATAATAATTATATACAGTATCTAAGTATATAAGTCTCTAACATATATATATAAAAAAAATCATTTATTAAATCATAAGATAATTAGACGTTTTAATTTAATTTCATTCAAACAAAAAATTTGTTTTATTTTCACCCAATAATATAGGAATGCCATACTCTATGTGGACAGACCACCAATTTTGTGGACGTTTCAAGTAATTATTTATTAGTTTAATAATTTATTTTTTTAATATAAATCTAATAATTTTAATTAATAAAAATCTATTGATTTTATTTTTTTATTTATTAAAAAAAATTAATTAAAAATTAATATTACAGACAAGTGTGGCACTTATATGTCTCGCCGAAGCCTTACTATTAGCCTATTTATCATATAAAGTATGTATACATAATAATAATTAGTAAATATATATATACTGTATATTATAAGTAGAGTATTATAAACACAATAAAACTAATTAATTTAAAAGTGTTTATCATTAATTATAATGATCTCACATTTTAGTAGGCAATGAGTCTCTTATTATTATTATTATTATTATTATTGTTACTAAAAATTTTTAACTATTAGTTTTATAGAAAAACAAACACAAAACTGCTTAAAACACTTTCCATTATCTATGGGTTTATTTTCATATTACAGTAGATATACTGAGATATATAAGGATATATATATATATATATATACTGTATAAGTACTGTATATCTAATGTATTTTTATACTGTTTTGTTATATTACTACTGTATATAAGTGTATAAATACAATGTGGATATATCTATCAAGCAGTTGTTGTATTAAATTATATAATACTTAAGCACTGTTAGGTTTTAGGTTAGGTTAGGGCCAGAAGCTGATTGAATTTGCAATGATATACTTGTACTTGTAATGTATGTATCAAATTAATGTCATTTTATGATTATGTTATTAAATTATCTAATAGTGCTCTCTCTCTCTCTCTCTCTCTCTCTCTCTATATATATATATATATATATATATATATATATATATATATATATATATATATATACACCACTAATGTGTGTTAAGTGATTATCAATTTGAAGAAATAAATAATAATAATAATAAAATTCAGTTACACATATAAATTCACAACTAATTTAGAGAAATATTTTTTGTTTGTTTGTTTTATTTTGCAAATAAGTCGTGCGATTATTATTTTTATTGCATAAAAATTATGTTTAGATTTATAGTTTATTTTTTAAAATAATATCAAAACACTGTTTGTGTATTATTATTATTAAATATGTATATTTATTTACATCATCAACAACACGCACGCACACACCTAAAAAAATGACACTTTCCTCTATACAGTATATATATATATCTACTGTCTAAATGCTATTACTTTTTTTATATATATAATACTTGAATGCTATACCACTGGCATATCAATTGCATTATTATTGAATTTTATTATTATTATTATTATTTTTATTACTTTAGACGTGAATTTCAATGTGATTTATTTTTTTGGATGCTTTTACTGAAAGTGCAGTTTTTTTCATGAATTTTATTTAATAATTTGTTAAACTTTTTTTATGTATATTTTATTTATTTTAAATATATGTATTTATAAATATCTAAACACTTATATATTGATATATAAGAAAACATTCACAAAAAACACTACATTAACTCCATTGATATACATTTATTTTTAAAAAAATATATATAAAAAGCTAGAATTTTAATTAACACGAATATCATAAAAAATAAGATTATTTTTTTATTTTTTTATTATTATTATATACTGTATTTAATTCTGTAATTTATTTCTCTTTAGTATAGTATATATAAACTATAATTTATGTAATATACTATACATTTATAATAGAGAGAGAGAGAAAGAGAGAGAGAATATTCTGTATATAAATATATCATATCTTCAAAAACAGTGGGATATCTCATTGAATCTCTCTCTCTCTCTCTCTCTCTCTCTCTCTCTCTCTCTCTCTCTACACTAAGTGTATCATTGATTTTATTTTAGACACAAAACACACTGACATTTATAGGATATAAACCCCATTATTACACGACTATTATTATTATTATTAGTATTATTCTTGTAGTAAAATTGCGAAAACAACACAACAACAAAAACAAACCGATTTTCATATAACTATTATATATATATATATAAAAACTATAATAATTTTTTTCCACTTATAGGGAAATGTAATGCAAACGCTTTTATCGTTTCATTTTATTTTGGAGATCGTCAACAACGCTCCCTTTGTGGCCACAGTATGTATAATACATTAAACTACTAGTGCTATGATTGTATGCCTTTTTATAACAATATATATATAATAACAACATTATATCATATTTTTTTATATATATACACAAAATATATCATATCTTTAATAATCTAAATCAATGAATCCCCGATTGCCGACTACCGATCTAATGATATATATACACAAACATAGTATAGTCATAACTACATTAAAACATGACAACATAACTGTGCCGTACAGTTTAGATATTGAGACAATTGCATCCCTTTCCCCTCTCCCTCCCCCTCCCCCAACCCTAACACATATACACACACAGTGAGAGTTCAAGTAAGTTATAGCACCAAAAAAAAAAAGTTGTCACAAATATCTCCTGAATTATGAATTATTATAACCTATGCTCTCTCTCGACGACAGTTGCGGCTAATGGTTGTCAAATAAATACAATATATATTCAGTATATAAATAAATATCAAAAAACAAAATCTTTATTATAACCAAACAAAAAAAACAATATTTATTTCATATACAGTATATATATAAATAACTCCATTATGATATGATATTATTATTATTTGTACAGTTAATATGGTCTCCATTACGTAACCTATTTATACCGGGATTCCTGAACTGTTGGCTCGCCAAACATGCCCTCGAAAATATGTTTGTAAGTATATATAAATCTAACTGTCCTCAACATCTATATATATATATATATATAGTAAATTTATACAAACATATGTTTTATGATTTATATACACATATATATACAGTATAAACAGGTAGATAGTTATATATACAGTACAATACAATACTGTATACAGTATTACACTTCACTTATCACTTAGGAATGCGTGTTATATAACAATTTGGTAAATATTTGTCAAATAATCATCATTTTTATCGTTTTTTTTATAATCGTAACACAAATGTATTTATCATAATGTTGTCCACACATTGTATATAAATTTTTTTTAAAAAAGCAGTAAATGTATGAAAAATTTTTATTTTAGTTAATCTTATAATTTTATCAAATATTGATAACACAGACACACTGTTATTATATATTACATTATATTATATAATTAATAGATAATAGAAAAAAAAACTTTTTATTTATAAATAAATAAATATATTTTTTTCTCTAATTCAACATAAATATTGTATAATAATAATAATAAAAAAGTTTTGACTAAATATTTTTAATAATTTATAGATTAGTAGACATTAAAAGTTAGTTTAAGTAATATTAGGTGTAAATAAAATCTATTTTTCTTTATATTTATTTGTTTTGTTTTTGTTGTTGTTTTTTTTTGCTAAAACAAAATTGTTTAACAATTTATAATTTAAGTTCACATTTTAGTAGTCTATATATATATTTTTATTATAGACAACAACAACAACAAAATCATTACTTTTGACAAAAAAACATTTGACAAAACTTTAGGCTAAATATATATATAGTATATATAAGACAATAGTTGACAAATTTAAACACAAATTTAGGGACAAACAAAAACAAACCTTTAGGTTATTTTAGAAATAGTGGTTTAAAATATATATTGAGATTACTATAAGTCAATAGTGATAGGGAAAGGATAGGGATATACTATAATGTTATTTACACTGTAAATGGTATATATTTTTAGTGAAATGCTATATAAAAACACGTCAAACAAGTTGTGTTCACTTATAGAGATCAATCCAGTCATCCATAAGCGCGTAGACATAGTCTCTCTCTCTCCATAAGCCACCACTTCATACATTACATACCAGCTCTCTCTCTCTCTCTCTCTCTCTCTCTCTCTCTATGACGTGATTTTCCCACATTATCTCCTATTCATCGATACAACGAAAATCATAGTCCAAAACATATTTAACTCTTAAATGTGTCTGTTTTTCACTCTCTATCACTAATATCTCTGTTAAAAATCAAATGTCATTTCAAAAAATGTGATTTAAGTCTTACATACAGTACACTAACATTGAGAGAGAGAGAGAGAGAGAGAGAGAGAGAGAGAGAAAGAGAGATAAAGGCATAGACATAGCTGTGAGAGTATGTGTGTCTGTAATGTCTTTAAACGAAATCAAATCAAAAATCAAATGAAATTTAACAAAATTAATTGAAAACAAAACAAACAAACAAATAAAACAAAACAACAAAAATACAATACAACAGACAGTTAGACTCGAAATTGAATTCAATGACAATAATGTTATACCAAAACAAAAAAAGACAAAATTATATAGACTTTTAGTTTAATGTCAAATACCAATTGGTTTAAATCACACATCAATAAAATAAAACTAATAATAATAATAATAAAAATAAAATTACTTTTTTTTACTGAAACAATCGCCAAAAATCAACGAACAATATAAACCGTTACAAATATAAAATAAAATTATTTAATAGACTTTTATATATACCGTATATAATATTTGGATTCAATATTGTCCTTAAAAAATAAATTACATATAATATATAAATACTAATTGTAATAATCAATAATCAATTTTAAAAGCACTGGTATGTTAAAATAAAACTAAAATCACATCCATTTCCTCCATAATGTAGAATGACTTGCACCGGGCGATGCAGAGATCGCAGTCGGCTCTTAGCCAACGTTTGATGATATTGTCGGCCACACTGTTGTGTCTCATATTTACCAGGTATTATACACACCCACCCACCCACCCCTCCCCAAAACACAGATAGCACACAGTTAATCATATAATAATATACACACCATTTTCACCAACAGTGTGTGCGGCTATCAGCACTTCCAGAGGGCCGGCGGTCGCAATGTCGACCTATTCGAGAGTCTATACTTTGTTGTCGTCACGTTCGCCACTGTCGGCTACGGCGACTATAAACCGGATCGTTGGCCGTCGCAGTTGTTTATGGTTATCATGATTTGTGTGGCACTGATTGTATTGCCCACACAGTTTGAACAGTTGGCCTACACTTGGATGGAAAGGCAAAAACTTGGCGGCAGTTATAGGTATGTCTTGTTTTATTTCATCCATCAAAACATAACTATTAGCTGTATAATTAAGGGACAGTTGTGTTTTTTGATGTTTTATTTATATCAAAATATGAAAAGTTTTGTATTTTTTGTTTATTTCTATTATTTTTCATTTAAAAATTTATTAAATATTTATTATTAGTTATTATTATTATACTATATTATATTATTAACTATATAAAAGTGTATAAATTGTTTTTTGTATTTTTTATTTATTTCTATCAATTTTTATCTAAAAATTTTAATCTTATTTTTTTCATTAGTTATTATTTGTTATTAAATATTTGTTATTATTATTATTATATAAATAGTTGATTGAAATAAAATAGTTATCAATTTTTTATTTGTTTGTTAGTTACTATTGTTAAATATGTTTAAACTATTAATATAATCGCAGATTTATTTATAAATTATATTATTTTTAAAAAAAAATTTATTATTATTTAGTTATAAATTATTTATTGAGATTAATATTCAACTATAGTAATAATGATAATAATAATAATACTATTATAATAATAAGCTTACTTTATATAAATTATTAATATTTATAATATATTATTAACATTAATCACTAAATGTATTAATAAATAATATTAAACATTATTTATTATACTTTATAATTTAATTATTTAGTAAATTTCAAAAAGATTATTATTTACTAATTGAAATATTAATATTTAATAATAATAATAATTAAATTGACATTTATTTGATTTAAAATTGCAGCAATTTTTCAAATATTATCAATAATTAATATTACTATTAATAATAACTAAATAAACATTTGAAATGTAATTTATTTTATTTTTTTAAATATAACAAATACAGTATAATGATTATATACAAAATTCAATTTATCTAAATAAATAGAAATATATATATATATATATATATATATTAAAACTAAAAATATCATCTAATTTGTCATTTAATATTTATTATATTATATTTGAATTTAATCTGAAAATATATAATAATAATACAATTCAATACATTTATTATATTATACACTAAAAAATGCTTTTTATTTTTACATTTATTTGTTTAAAGCATTTCACAATTTTTGTCTCTCTTTCTCTCTCTCTTTTAATGCCAAACAATAAGTTTTGTAATAATTTTTTTTCTCTCTCTATTTGAGAAATAATTTTTTTTTATATATATATACTAAACAGATCTGTTATTTTGGATATATTTATATATAAATAATATTTTATTTCAACACATATAAAATATACTGTATTTAAGTAAAGATTATCGATTATAATAGCCATATGTGGTGTGTTTGAATCGGCTTTAGCTTAACTATACCCGGCTTATATACCATTTTTTATATAACTGTCCCCACGATATATAAATAAATTTATATTATATATATATCTGACTATAATATTTTTTTTATCAAATACGTGTGTCTACAGTAAAAATTATTATTATTATTATTATTGCAATATATATATATTTTTCGGTAGAAAAAATGTTGTCATATTTTTATATAACATTTATTAGCATTAGTTTATAACCAAATTTTGGCATCAATTTGCAACAACAAAAAATGTATATTTTGACAAAATTTTTAGTTTTTTTTATTGATACAAACCTAACCAACAACAAAAAAATGAGACGATATATCAATAGTTAGATATATTTTCGTATAAATATATATTTATATAATATATATTTGTTGTCTCTTTTAAGAATAAATATTATATTTGTTTGTTTTTTTTGTTGAATTTTTTTAAATAGAAAAAAATATATAATATATATAAGAAACAAATAATAACAACAATAATAGTATTTAGCAAAAATGGATATATAATATAGTATAGTATGAAAATGTTAAATCTATAAAAAAAAATATATCTATATATAGTATATATGAGTATATATTTATGTTATGTTCATATTGTTTGATTGAATGGTATTTATTTTGACACACAAAAACCTGGATTCATTAGTAGCCGTATTATTGTATTATTATTATTAGTATTAGTTTTTATTAAATAGCATTGTCAACTGTCCCTATGTTTTTTTTTATCAGGTTTAGATTTTTGGCTATCTAAACTATGTAGGTTAATGAGGGGGAGGGTGGAAAGGGGGAGGGCTTAAAAATCAGCTATTTTTATATTCAAATAAAATTTATAAAATTTTTACATAAATACCATAAATGTTTGTTTTTGTTGTTAATTATTGTAAATTATTTGGAAAATATTTTATTTTTTGTTGTTGATTATTATTATTATCAACTAATTTGTTAAATTCCTTAAATTTTTACTTAAAATATAAAAATACTTTTACTTAAATTAAATAATTAAAATTATTGTATATTAAACTTAATAATAATAACATAATAACAATGTCTACAGGTTTAACAAATAAAATAAGTTGGTAACACTACTACTACTACTACTACTACTAGTATATCATATTTGTGTCTATTATTTTGTTTGTATGAAAAACACCATAATTTTCAAGTATATATATATATAAATCTTATTATGTTTATTTACTACTAAACAACATATTTGACATAATATTTGTTTTACGTTTTTTTTTTAAAAACAAAAAATCATTTTTAATATCAAAATCTTGTATTTAGTATAAAATGTTTTACTTTTATAAAAACAGAAAAATAATTTTTTTTTGAAAAAAAGATTATTTACAAATATTTTGTATATTTATTATTATTATTATTATTATTATTTTAGTTTAGTTTACATTTAGTTTATTTTGTCATACATGTAATGCCCCGGAGCAATAAAAATAGATATTTTTTTTATTAATTTGATATATTGATGATCGATTGTATTATATTAAATATATAGAAAATTGAAAATCTCTGTATATATATACAGTATATCATATACTTTAAAAAAATAATAGTTTTATATAAAATATTATATTATTTTTATTTTTATTATACCTATTATTATAGCATACATAGGGCTCAAACCGAGAAACATGTGGTTGTCTGCAGCACAACATTACGATCGGACACTATTATGGACTTTCTCAACGAGTTTTATGCTCACCCGCTATTACAGGTGTGTGTGTGTGTGTGGGTTTGATGTGCTCAAAAAGCTACCATTCCCCAGCCCCTAATAAAATTCAGTAAATGATACCGATCTTAATTGATATATACTTTATATAGGATTTTTATGTGGTATTACTGTCCCCATGCGAATTGGATATAACCATGAAAATGATACTACAAGTGCCAATGTGGGCCCAACGGGTCATCTATATACAGGGCTCGGCCCTTAAGGATACCGATCTTACCAGAGCCAGGTTTGTTGTGTTTAATACATATATAATTAAAATAAATTTATTAAAAATAAAAATAGGATGTGCGCTGCCGAGGCTTGTTTTATATTAGCCGCTAGAAATTATATCGATAGATCAGCCGCTGTAAGTAATTAATTAATTAATTAAAATTATTTAGTTATTAATTTAGTTAAATATTAGTTAATAATAAAACTAACTAAATGATTGAAAAATAAGTTAAAATATTTATTTATTTATTTTTAATTTGACTAATAAATAGGATGAACACACAATACTACGTTCGTGGGCTGTCCGCGACTTTGCGCCTAACGTTCCCCAATATATACAGATATTTAGGCCCGAAAACAAAATACATGTAGCCTTTGCCGGTAAGTCTATGTTTTATAGTATTATTAAAATTATTATTTTTTAAAAAAAAATTTATAATTTAATTTAATTTTTGCTTTTTTGACACATATTTTTATTTGGGAAAAAAATCATTTCTTGAAATCTGTATTTTCATTATTGTATAATTTAATTTAAGTAATAATAATAATAATAATAATAATAATAATACAGTATTTGTAATATAAATAATTAAATTATTTGAATTACTGAGAATTTATTTTTGAAAGAGAAAAAAACAAAATAATTTTAACATAAATTGTGTGTTATATTTGAATAGAAAATATTTTTCTCATTTTCATATATTTATTATTTATTATTTTTTGTTGTATAGAAATATAACAAAATATTTTATAATATCAAAAAATATTTTTCAAATAAAAAGTCTATTATATACTATATAATATATATTTATTATAATATATATATATATTTGAACTAGTTCATTGCAAGTTAAACATGCAAAAAATTTATCAATTTTAGTAATACAAAAAAATATTTTATTGATACAGTTTTCAATATACAGAATATTCTTGAATTTTTTGTTAAATTTTTATAAACTTACTGTATATTATATAACTGTATTATTATTATTATATAAAGTTGAAATTTAAGTGAAACTATTTTTCCTAGAAAATAGCAAAAACTTAATAATAATAATTTGAATTAAATCTATTTTCAAGTACTTTAAAACACAGTACACACATACAGTATAGTGACAATTGAATTACAGTACACTATAAATAATATATATTGTATATATATTTGAATATACCGTAATTCTATGCATAAAATTTAAGTTTGTTATTACATTATTGCAATGTGCGAACAATTTAATTGATTTTTATAATTAAATTTTTTGATGGTTTAAAAGCATTTGACTAAAACTAGACAATGAGTGAGTGAGTGAGTGAGTGAAAGCAAGTTTTGCTTATCAAACTATTTTTTAATGAAAACTCATTTTCAATTGAATTGAATTACAATTTTGTGTCGATTTTTGTAAAACAATTTTACATTATTAGCACTTTTATTCAACAACAACAACAAAAATTTAAATAAAATGTCAAAAAAATTTTAGTCAATAATTACTATTTAATTACTGTTTAATTACTGTTTGTCTTTTTAAATTTATTTAATAGAAATGTCATTTTTTATCGACATTTTGTATATTACTTAAATATATACATAATTTTGTTTTTATTATTTGTTAGTATTATTATTCAAGTTAGTTATTAGTTATATATTTATTTATTTTCTACTGAAATATACACACAAATAAATAAATAAATTGAAATAAAAAAATTATTTTATTTATTATTATTATTAATTTCTGTTAATTACTGTTTGTTTTTTAAAAAATTGATTTAATAGTCATTTTTTATCGACATTTTGTATATTACTTAATACATACATAATTTTTGTTTTTATTATTTGTTAGTATTATTATTAATGGTTTTATTAGTCATATATTTATTTTCTATTGAAATATACATACAAATAAATTTATTGAAATTAAAAAAACTATATTTATTATTATTATTATTATTATTAATTTCTAGAGCACGTTGTTTGCGAGGATGAGTTTAAGTACGCCCTGTTAGCAAACAATTGTCTGTGTCCGGGAACGTCCACTTTGGTGACACTATTATTGCATACATCAAGAGGACAGTATGTTTTTTATTAATTTAATTTTGGTTCAATTGAATCTATTTTATCAATTTGATTGATAAATAAATAACTTAATATATATAGAAATTTAATATAACAAAGTGATGATTATATAATTTAGAAATTTTTATCTATTATTATTATTGCTATTATAATATATCTAATACTAAATACTATTACTTATTACTATTAATTTATATATAGATTAAGTAATATTAGTATTACTAAACAAAATAATTAGTTATTTGAGACAACAAAAAAATTTAATTAAAAATAAATAGTTAGCATTTTTATTATTATTATACATAAATAAATTAAATAGTAATTGTTTTCGCTGTAATTGTTCAGAATAATTAGAAATATTAGCTAGGAGCATTTAATAAAGGTATTTAATCTAGGTTTGTTTTTATTTATTTTTTTTTAATTATCACTCACTATAATAGTTGACTAATATTAGTCAACTAACACAGAAACTAAATATAAATTATATCTATTTAGAGAGAGAGAGAGAGAGAGAGAGAGAGAAAGAGAGAATAATTATATTAAACATATATAAAATACAGTATATATACACCAAAAAATAAAGATAATGACAATAACATAGTAATAACATATATGTATAACAACAGTACACGCAGTTGTTGTTAATTAAGTTTTTTTTGTTATTAAATATAAAACACACTGACATACAGTACATATGAGCTCACAGTTACCTTCACACACCATACTAGTAGATTCACACATACATTACAGACACAATCACTCTCTCTCTATATATATATATGATGATATACAATGTTTAGTATTATTTGCTAATCTAATAAATATATATATATATTACACACTAATACAGAGAGGGTCAGACATCTGACGAGGAATGGCACCGACTGTACGGCAAGTGCTCCGGCAATGAGATATATCACATACGACTGGGCGATAGCAGGTTTTTCGGTGAATACGAGGGCAAAAGTTTTACTTACGCATCGTTTCATTCACATAGAAAGTAAGCCAACAATAAATCATCAAAAAAAAAATTGTTTTATATAAAAAATATATTATTATTAGTATTAATACAATACAGACAGTAAATATAGTAAATATGATAGGATATAAGATACCACCATATGATTAGTTATATTACTACTGTATGTATGATAGGATACCAGTGCTCGGATTGTATTAGATACGTGAGTTCAGATTCACTAGTTATTTGCTAACTGTGCTATAAAAAACAGTATTTACACAATTATTGTTTTTTAATTTAATATATATATATATACAGTATATGTATATATTGATAGCTGGAATAATTATGATAATATTATTTTGTGGATTTTATAAGTTATAATTTATCAGTTATTGGTAATAATATTTTTATTACTAATTGAATAATTATTTTTTTTATATATTTATAATATTTATTATATTTCTAATCTATTATTAATATTATATATATATAAGAATAATTTAGCGTACATTTAGTTATAATTTATCATATGATAAATCAATTATTTAGTTAACTTTTTTTAGTATTACAATATAATTTTTTTAATTAATTAATTTTATTTTAATATATTAATTAAACAGTTTTACTAAAATATACATTTTGTAAGTAATAATAATAAAAAACATGGAATATAAAGCATTTATTTGATAAATAAATTTATATTATATGACATGTTATTACTTCTATATTTACTAATATTAATTAAGTAAATGCAATAATATTTTAATTAAATAATTTAAATGTGTGTATATATATATCATATAATTAGATAAAACAATTATATAAATAAAATAATTACTAAAATAAATATAAACATATAAACAATATATAACTTAATATTAATATTTTTATATTTTATATACAAATCTAAAATATTTTATATATAAATTTAAATTACCGGTAATAGTATAATATTGTTTTAATATGTGATATATTGCTTATTTTTAATATTATTTTTATAATTAGCCTAAACACATTAATATTTTTTTCCCGCAATATTAATTAAATAATTAATAATAATAAAAATTATAATGTTATTATTCAACATACTAGACATAGTATAATATTTTTAGTCTAATTATTTACACACACACACAAAATGGTATAATTATAGTATCAATTATATATGTGAATATATCTATATATAGCAATTACTTTTAACCTATGACCTATATAAATATATATTTTTATTTGTAAAATTAACTTAATATTCATATATATATATATACTGTATTAGTCATATGAATATTAAGTTAATTTTATAAATAAAAAATTATCACAACTATTACTGTAACATATTTTTAGTAGTTTTGTTATTATTATTAGTATTACTACTATGAATACAAAATTAGTCCCTAATAGTCAAAATCATTTAACTAGAAGATAATTAATGCAAATTATGGACATTAGCATGTACAATTTATTATATAACATAATAATAATAAAATAAATATTTTATTTACACAACAATGGCATCATTTAATATATTTAACTATTATGTATATAATACCCATATCATAGAAAATTTTTTTTATAATACATATTTTAGACTTTAATTTCTTTTTTTTTTATTATTATTATTATTATTACTGTATATTATAATATATATAAGACCCTTGAAAATAAGCTAATAATTTTTTTAACTGTATATCTATAAAAAACACTGTATTTTATATATCAATATATATATATATGCATTACAATATAAGTCAAAGAGATTTTTTTATTAAGTGAAAATATAAACTAGTATTTTAAACTCAA